>NC_057814.1:226071283-226183204 GCF_018294505.1 Triticum aestivum | reverse complement strand
TTTTTTTATGTTGTACTAATTTCGTTTACTGTTTGTCATGGCAGGTGTTGAAAGATGGTGGGCGCTGGTCGGGAGCGCGCCAAGGCCCCTTCTTCGTCGGCGCGTGGTCTGAGGTCTTCAATTCCAGACGTACCTCTCCGCCGAGCGTTGCTGGACAGTATGTCCACACCGCCGGGCCCTTCTTCGTCGACCGCGGTGCCCAGCAGGGGACGAGGTAGGAAGAGAGGAGGTGGGGCACGTGGTCGCGGGAGAGGAGGTAGGGTGACTGCTAGGGCACCTTCCTCGCCGCCACCCCCAGCTGTTTCACCCGAGCACGTGACTGCTAGGGTGGACTCGTCCGAGGAGGAGGCTACACGGACTCCGGTCCACGAGCCTCCGGTCCACGGGTCTTGGGCCCACGAGCCTCGGGTCGACTGGCCTTCGGCCCACGAGAGTTCGGCCCACGAGACCCCGGAGGAGCACACGTCCGGATGGGGTACCTGGCCGAATCAGCCCGAGGAGCCGAGTGGCCATGCTGGTGATGGCGGGGAGCCGACTGATCTTGAGGAGGAGGGTGGCACCGTGTACCAGCGTGGTGCTACACGGCTCCCGTCCGTGCCGGCGACCCGCGAGCAGAGGTGGTTGATCTTCCCTGATGGGGAGAGGTACGTAAGTGCATTTAATATTTTTGTACCTTCTGCATTCACGTTTCTTCAAATAACTAATGCGTTGGCCTTGTCATGCTGCAGGGGTTGGGACCACCATCATAGTGTCCGCCGGCCCAACTCCGTCCTTGGAGTTCTTTGCCGGCAAAACTTCCCGGGGTTTGTCACGTTGCCTGGTGAGGGTCGGCTTCCAGAGCTTGGGTTGAGCTGGGAGCACTACGTGGCTGCCCCAGCCCCGCCGGATGTCATTATCGACGGTGTCGTGTGCGACACGAGGGCAGACATGGTGATCAGGACGTTCTGGGTAATTTCTCCTTTACACATTTCAAAATCTTCAACTAGCTAGTTATTAATTGTACTAATCAATATTGTCTCATTTGATTGCAGACATTCTACAGGTGTGAGGAGGGATACGAGGAGGACAGCGCAAATGTTATCCAGAACGTCTGCAAGTGCCTACTCCAGAACTTACGGCACGAGGCTCGGGTGCAGGCTGTTCGAGACTACTACGCCTTGCGTGGTATCAAGAAGACCAAGCCGGCGTGCCGCGATAAGTTCCTGAGTAAGGAGCAGTACATGAAGGTAATTCTTAAGGCCTTCTACTTAAGTTCCTTCATTTAGTAATTCTTAGCCGTAGCGCTCAAGTTTCTATTTGCTAACTTAGGCGCCTCCGAGATGGTGTGCGGATCGGATGGATTGTTGGGAGGTGTTGGTCGATGAGTGGTGCTCACAAGAATGGCTAGCCCTCCACAACCAGGCCAAGGACAAACGTGCCCAAATGGAAGGTGTGCCACACCATCAAGGCAGCTCCAACTTATATCAGTTCGGGCGCAACTGGGTATGTGGTTTGCTTCATGATTCATGCAATTCATTCATCATGCTAGCTTGAGCCCTTTAATTACTAATTTTCATTGTTTCTCTCTTTCAGGCACGCCACAATAAGGCGGATAAGGTGCCAGAGGTGTACGACCTGTATGCCATGGCCCACACTGGCTCTTACAAGAAAGTCAAGGCTTTCTCTCAGTCTGACCTCGATGATGCAAACAACTTCACCAACATCTCCTCCCACAACAAGCTCGTGAGATATAGAGATGAGGGGAAGGCGAGGAAAGGGGAGGACTTTAACCCGAGCCAGGGTCCCATTGATCCAGAGCTGGTGATGATATCTGGTGGCGGGAGGTCCCATGGCTCCATAGCCATTGGAGATGGACTTATCCGTTGTCCTAGCACTCTCCCGGAGATCAAGGCGCGCCAGTCGAGCTCCGCTCCTGAGATAAGGCCTCGTGAACGGCCAGTGCAACTCGCCATCAAGGTTAGTGATACGTACTCAGTTATCTTTCTCCATTACATTGTGTGCGCTTCCATCAATGATTACAAATGGTCATGTGAGTGGTGTTGCAGGCTGCTATACAGACTGAGAGAGATAGAACGGAGAAACTTCTGGCGGAGGCGGCGGAGAGGCAGCGGGAGATGGAGGAGAGGACGAGAAAGATGATGGAGGAGGAGAGGGCACGGAATGACATGCAGGCAAGGGCCATGTACGAGCTCCTTGTGGTAAGTTTCTTCTGCAGATTACTTGCTAGTCTTAACATTTGAGTCTCATTACTAACTAGTATGACTCTGTTCTGAAAACCAAATGTGCAGTCTGTGTGCGAGAAGTCCGGTCAGCCCGCTCCGCCGATGCCAGTGATTGCTCCTGGGAGCACGGTGAGTTTAGTTTGAATGGACATTACTTGGTAGTCTTAACATTTGAGTGTCGTAATGCTAACGAGACATTGGAAATGATCTTTGGTGCAGCTTAACTCCAGAAACGCATCGCACGATCCTTCTCCAGGTAGCGGCACTAGCCACCCCGCTCCTACACCTCCCTGATCACGGTAAGTTTCTCTAGTGTTTTGCTTAACAAATGCATAAAGACCTAGACTTAGCTTTATTTCCTCCAATATGCTTACCATAATGACCTAGAGTTAGCTTATTTTCCTCCAAAATGACCCATTTTACCTAGGTTAGCTTATAAATGATGCAGTTCATCCAAGTTAGCTCAAAAATGACCCATTTTACCTACATTAGCTCCTAAATGATCCATTTTACCTACGTTAGCTTTAAAATGGCCCATTTCACCTAGGTTAACTCCAAAATGACCCATCTTACCTAGGTTATCTCATAAACGATCCATTTCAACTAATTTAGCTCATAAACGATCCATTTGACCTAAGTGAGCTAAAAAACGATCCATTTCACCTAAATTAGCTCTTAAATGATCCATTTCACCTAAGTTAGCTCAAAAAGATCCATTTCAACTAAATTAGCTCTAAAATGACCCATTTTACGTAGATGAGCTCCTAAATGATCCATTTTACCTACGTTAGCTTTAAAATGACCCATTTCACCTAGGTTAGCTCCAAAATGACCCATTTCACCTTACTTAGCTCAAAAACGATGCCCTTCACCTTAGTTAGCTCATAAACGACCCATTTCAACTAAGTTAGCTCATAAATGATCCATTTCAACTAAGTTAGCTCATAAACAACCCATTTCAACTTAGTTAGCTCATATATGATCCATTTCACCTAAGTTAGCTCATAAATGACATATACTTCTTGTTCTAGTCTTCTTCTTGTTCTAGTCACCTATTTCTAACTTTCTTATTTACCATTTTCCAGATTTCATTCACTTGATGGAAGCTAGCTTGCTATGATGGAGTGCTTGCTTTTCCTTTGATGAAACTTTGCATTGTATCTAGCTTGCTATCTTCATGACACTTTGCATTGTAATATATATATGGATGGAACAATGTGTATGGATGGAACTTCCTTATGTATGAACAATGTGTATGGATGAAACTGATGTGATATGTGATATGAAACTTATGTGCTAGATATGTGTTGGATATGTGCTGGATATGAAACTTATATATGTGATATGTGCTGCAAATTGTGGGATTTAATAAAAAACAGAAAAAACAGACAATATGCAGGCTCTTTGCCGTCTGCCACCGACGGCAAAGAGCTCTTTGCCGTCTGCCGCGGACGGCAAAGAAGCCACGTGGCAGCCAACTGTGCTTCCTGGGAGCTGACCCATTTGGTCAGTTTGCCTACAGTGGCAGACGGCAAAGACTTTGCCGTCCGTGGCAGACGGCAAAGAACCTGCACTTTGCCATCAGTGGCAGACGGCAAAGAACCTGCCATCTAGTGACGTGTAGATGACATCATAAGGCGGACGGCAAAGACCAAAGGCTCTTTGCCGTCTGCGGCGGACGGCAAAGGTCTGCCGTTAGCCACTTAACGGACTGACAGCGCAATTATTGCCGTCCGCCCTCTTTGCCGTCCGCCGCAGACGGCAAAGAGCCTTTGCCGTCCGCCGCCAGGAAGCAGACGGCAAAGCAGCTGTTTACCGTAGCCTTCTTTGCCGGAGCCTTTTGCCGTCCGCGGCTGACGGCAAAGGTCTTTGCCGTCCGCCTTTCGAGCCTTTGCCGTCCGCCATGGCAGACGGCAAAGTAGCTGTTTCCTGTAGTGCATGATGAGGAGGGAGTAGTACACCCTCAGGGCTGAGGGTTTGTACTAGTAGCTATGTGGTTAATCTCTCTCTCTCTCTCTCTCGTGTTCTCGTGATGTCACGATCCTGATGTACCGTGGGCTTTGTTAATATAGTTGGATCATATGGTGTTTTCCCTTCTCTATCTTGTTGTGAATTGAGTTTCCCTTTGAGATTTCGTTTTATCGGATTGAATTCTTTTAAGGATTTGAGAGCACTTGATGTATGTCTTGCTATGAATACCCGTGGTGACAATGGGGTATCATATTGATTCACTTGATATGTATTTTGGCACTAAACTTGCGGATTCCTGAGGTGACATTGGGGTAATCTATGCATAGGGGTTGATGCATGTTCTCGTCTTTGTTTCTCCAGTAGAAATCTTGGGGCACTCTTTGAGGTTCTTTATGTTGGATTGAGTATTATGAATCTGAAATTATTTGGTGTTATCTTAGTACGAACTCTTGATAGATCGATCGGAAAGAATAGCTTGGTGTTATTTTAGTACGAACTCTAGGATAGATTGATCGGAAAGAATAGCTTTGAGGTGGTTTCGTACCCTACAAACAATTTCTTCTTATGTTGTACTCTAGATAAGAACTTTGGAGTGATTCTTCATCGCATGTTGAGGGATGATTATATGATCCAATTATATTAGCATTGTTGAGAGAAAGTACAGACCCTAGGCCTCATTTTCAAGCATTGCAATACTGTTTGTGCTCACTTTTATTGTTCGCTACCTTGCTATTTTTATTGATTCAGATTATAAAAATTTATTTCTACCATACATACTACACTTGTATCACCATCTCTTCACCGAACTAGTGCACCTATACAAATTACCATATTATTTGGCGTGTTGGGGACACAAGAGACTCTTTGTTATTTGGTTACAGGGTTGTTTGAGAGAGACCATCATCATCCTACACGTCCCAAGGATTATAAACCTTAGGTCATCCACTTGAGGGAAAATTGCTACTGTCCTACAAAACTCTGCGCTTGGAGGCCCAACACGAGTCTACAAGACTAAAGTTTCATAGTAGACATCACCGGCCGCCGCCATGCTCCGCGCGCCCACCTGTGCTGCCGCCTCACACAGCCACCACCTCCATCCCGAGCGCCCGCAGGTGCCCCGCACCCCGTGCTATTGGAAATATGCACTAGAGGCAATAATAAAGTGATTATTATTATATTTCCTGAATCATGATAAAGGTTTATTATTCATGCTATAATTGTATTAATCGGAAACTTAAATACATGTGTGAATACATAAACAAATACTAAGTCCCTAGTAAGCCTCTACTAGACTAGCTCGTTGATCAAAAGATGGTTAAGGTTTCCTAACCATAGACATGTGTTGTCACTTAACGAGATCACATCATTAGGATAATGATGTGATGGACAATACCCATCCGTTAGCATATCATATGATCGTTCAGTTTTTGCCATTGCTTTCTTAATGTCAAATACATATTCCTTGGACCATGAGATCATGCAACTCCCGGATACCGGAGGAATACCTTGTGTGCTATCAAATGTCACTTCGTAACTGAGTGATCATAAAGGTGCTCTACAGGTATCTCCGAAGGTGTCTGTTGAGTTGGCGTGACTCGCGATTGGGATTTGTCACTCGGTATGACGGAGAGGTATCTCTGGGCCCTCTCGGTAATACAACATCGTAAGAAGCTTGCAAGCAAAGTGACTAAGGAGTTAGTTACAAGATGATGTATTACGGAACGAGTAAAGAGACTTGCTGGTAACGAAATTAAACTAGGTATGGAGATACCCATGATCGAATCTCGGGCAAGTAACATACCGACAGACAAAGAGAACTACGTATGTTGTCATAAAGGTTCAACCGATAAAGATCTTCGTAGAATATGTAGGAACCAATAAGGGCATCCAGGTCCCGCTATTGGTTATTGGTCGGAGAAGCGTCTTGGTCATGTCTACATCATTCTCGAACCCGTAGGGTCCGCATGCTTAACATTCATTGACAATATAGTACTATATGAGTTATGTATGTTGGTGACCGAATGTTGTTCGGAGTCCCGGATGAGATCACAGACATGACGAGGAGCTCCGGAATGGACCAGAGGTAAAGATTGATATATAGGATGATGGTATTTGGTCTCTGGAAGGGTTTCAGATTGCATCGGAGTATTATCGGATCATCGGAAGGAGTGTCGGAATGCCATAGGAGCTTATTGGGCCAAACGGGCCAACGAGTGAGAGCATACCAGCCCACATGGGGCTGGCGCGCCCCTACCTCATGGCCGCCGGGCCTAGGGAAGGAAAGGGCGCGCCTAAGGCAGGCGCCCTAGTGGATTGTCGGGGGTGTCGTGCGACATATGCCAAAGGATGGCTTATCATGGAGGGGGCTAATATACGTCGCTGGCGCCAGGAAACGGGATGAGGCGTAGACATGCACGCCGGGAAATCTTACCCAGGTTCGGGGCTCTCATAGGAGATAACACCCCTACTCCTGCTCTGCGGGGTCTCTGCATGATCACTCAAGCAACAATGGTGGCTACAAGCTTGCCCCTTGAGCTATTTCTCTAGAGGAGGAAGAAGAACAAGTCTAGCCCTAGCTCCCTCTCTCTATATGGGTGTGTAGATGAACTATGGTCTAAACCCTTTGCATGGGTGCCCTAGGGGGTTTATACAGGCCTACCCCCCAGGGGTACAAAGGTGATCTGGCCGGGTGTTGGCCCCAGCTGTCAGTGTCTACGGTCGCCGGCTTCTCCGCCGGCCGCTGGGGCCCGCCGCCTGGTGGGCCCCGCTGGCTGCCTCGTACTTGGCTGACAGGCCGCGCCCGCCGCTCACGGGTCCTGCCGGCTGCTCAGCACTGTAGCGATGCTGGTAATGATGCATGCTTTTGTCGGGGGAAGTGTGGCTACAGTACCGCCGCCTGGCGGGCGTTCACTGTAGCCACTTCCCGTCTCTTCTAGTTAATGGTGCACAAACTCCAAGGAGAGGAAGGCCACCTGGTCAGGGGCCGGCCTCCCTACGAGCCGACTGGTCTAGGCTCGCCGCCCTCTGGCTCCTTGTGGACAGGTAGGGCCCACCGCCTGCGGGCCGACAACCTGTCGTGGGAGCATGGCTCCCTCTGACAGGGGTGATGTCAAGGGCTGCGTGGCAACAGTGCCGCGCCGGACGGGAGATCCCCATCTCGTATGACGCATTGTGGCCACGCTCGACCCTGGATTTGGGGGTGGCAGGGCGTGCTGTAGCCACACCCTATCTCCTCGCATTTATGCGGGCGCAGACTTTGAGGACGCGTAGGGCCGCCTGCTAAGAGCCGGCCTCTCTGGAGGCCGCCTGCTAGGAGCCGGCCCGCCTCGTGGCCGCCTGCTGGGCTCTTCCGTCTCCTGGCAGATGGCCGCTTGGACCAGCCGGCCACGAGGAGGCGGCGCTTGGCTCTTTGAATCTTGAGGGAGCAGCCGACCCTGATGTCTTGAAGCGCCATGAGGGGCCGATGAGGTTACCCGTGGCCAATTACTCCGACAGTAGTCCCCGAAGCTGATGAGGCTCCATGGCTGAAGAAAGGAAGGAGCCTCGGCAGCTTCCTACTCCGAATGCTTCAGTTGATCTTGCTCCGTCCGCCCTCTGACGTGCCGACTGTTAGGAGTCGGATATGACCAGGCAGGCCGTCTGGTGGTTTTTGAAATGTCTTGGAGGGAGCTGGGTGGCGTGACACGTCCATTTTGCATCATGCTTTTATATCGATATTTATTGCATTATGGGCTGTTATTACACATTATGTCACAATACTTATGCCTATTCTCTCTTATTTTACAAGGTTTACATAAGGAGGGAGAATGCCGACAGCTGGAATTCTGGGCTGGAAAAGGAGCAAATATTAGAGACCTATTCTGCACAACTCCAAAAGTCATGAAACTCCACGAAAGTTATTTTTGGAAATAATAAAAATTATTGAGCGGAAGAAATACCAGAGGGGACCCACACCCTGGGCACGAGGGTGGGGTGCGGGCCCTATCCCCCTGGGCGCGCCCCCTGCCTCGTGGACCCCCCTGGTGGCCCTCCGATGCTCATCTTCTGCTATATGAAGTCTTTCGTCCGAAGAAAAATCATAAGCAAGATTTCGGGACGAGACTCCGCCGCCACAAGGTGGAACCTTGGCGGAACCAATCTAGGGCTCTGGCGGAGCTGTTCTGCCGGGGACACTTCCCTCCGGGAGGGGGAAATCATCGCCATCGTCATCACCAACGCTCCTCTCATCGGGAGGGGGCCAATCTCCATCAACATCTTCACCATCACCATCTCCTCTCAAACCCTAGTTCATCTCTTGTATCCAATTCTTGTCTCTAAGTCTGGGATTGGTACCTGTAGGTTGCTGGTAGTGTTGATTACTCCTTGTAGTTGATGCTAGTTGGTGTATTTGGTGGAAGATCATATGTTCAGATCCTATATGCATATTAATACCCCTCTGATTATGAACATGAATATGCTTTGTGAGTAGTTACATTTGTTCCTGGGGACATGGGAGAAGTCTTGCTATTAGTAGTCATGTGAATTTGGTATTCGTTCGATATTATGATGAGATGTATGTTGTCTCTCCTCTAGTGGTGTTATGTGAACGTCGACGACATGACACATCACCATTATTTGGGCCTAGAGGAAGGCATTGTGAAGTAATAAGTAGATGATGGGTTGCTAGAGTGACAGAAGATTAAACCCTAGTTTATGCGTTGCTTCGTAAGGGGCTGATTTGGATCCATATGTTTCATGCTATGGTTATGTTTACCTTAATACTTCTTTTGTAGTTGCAGATGCTTGCAATAGGGGTTAATCATAAGTGGGATGCTTGTCCAAGTAAGGACAGCACCCAAGCACTGGTCCATCCACATATCAAATTATCAAAGTGCCGAACGCGAATCATATGAATGTGATGAAAACTAGCTTGACGATAATTCCCATGTGTCCTCGGGAGCGTTTTCCTTCATATAAGAGTTTGTCCGGGCTTGTCCTTTGCTACAAAAAGGATTGGTCCACCTTGCTGCACTTTATTTACTTTTGTTACTTGTTGCTCGTTACAAATTATCTTATCACAAAACTATCTGTTACCGATAATTTCAGTGCTTGCAGAGAATACCTTGCTGAAAACCGCTTATCATTTCCTTCTGCTCCTCGTTGGATTCGACACTCTTACTTATCGAAAGAACTATGATAGATACCCTATACTTGTGGGTCATCAAGACTCTTTTCTGGCGCCGTTGCCGGGGAGTGAAGCGCCTTTGGTAAGGAATAATTTATATAGTGTGCTGAAATTTATTGTCACTTGTTACTATGGAAAGTAATCCTCTGGGGGGCTTGTTCGGGGTATCTTCACCCCGACCAGTAGAGCAAATAGTTGCTCCTCAACCTACTGAACCTACTGAAAAGGAAAATGTCTACTTTGAAATTCCTTCGGGTATGGTAGAAAAACTGTTAGCTAATCCTTTTGCAGGAGATGGAACATTACATCCTGATGAGCACCTAATCTATGTGGATGAGGTTTGTGGATTATTTAAGCTTGCAGGTATGCCCGATGATGTTATCAAGAAGAAGGTCTTCCCTTTATCTTTGAAGGGAGATGCATTGATATGGTATAGGCTATGTGATGATATGGGATCATGGAACTACAAACGATTGAAATTGGAATTTCATCAGAAGTTTTATCCTATGCATCTTGTTCATCGTGATCGCAATTATATATATAATTTTTGGCCTCGCGAAGGAGAAAGCATCGCTCAAGCTTGGGGGAGGCTTAAGTCAATGTTATATTCATGCCCCAATCATGAGCTCTCAAGAGAAATGATTATTCAGCATTTTTATGCTCGGCTTTCTGATAACAATCGCACCATGCTCGATACTTCTTGTGCTGGCTCTTTTATGATGAAGACTATTGAATTCAAATGGGATTTATTGGAAAGAATTAAACGCAACTCTGAAGATTGGGATCTCGACGAAGGTAAGGAGTCAGGTATGACACCTTAGTTTGATTGTGTTAAATCTTTTATGGATACCGATGTTTTCCGTAAATTTAGCACTAAATATGGAATTGACTCTGAGATAGTAGCTTCTTTCTATGAATGTTTTGCTACTCATGTTGATCTCCCTAAGGAGAAGTGGTTTAAATATCATCCTCCATAGAAGTAAAAGTAGCTGCACCTATTAAAGTTGAAGAAAAGACTATCACTTATAATGATCCTATTGTTCCTACTGCTTATGTTGAGAAACCACCTTTCCCTATTAGAATAAAGGATCATGCTAAAGCTTCAACTGTGGTTTGTAAAAGCAATGTTAAGACTTATACACCTCCTGAGCAAGTTAAAGTTGAACCTGATATTGCTGTTGTTAAAGATCTCTTGGCTGATAATATTGATGGGCATGTTATTTATTTCTGTGATGAGACTGCTAGAATTGCTAAACCTTGTGCTAAAGATAAACATAGACCTGTGGTAGGCATGCCTGTTATTTCTATTAAAATAGGAGATCATTGTTATCATGGCTTGTGTGATATGGGTGCTAGTGCTAGTGCAATACCTATTGACTTATACAAAGAAATTATGCATGATATTGCACCTACTGAGTTAGAAGAAATTGATGTTACAATTAAGCTTGCCAATAGAGATACTATTTCACCCATGGGAATTGTTAGAGATGTTGAAGTCTTGTGTGGGAAAACTAAATATCCTGCTAATTTTCTTGTTCTTGGTTCCCCACAAGATAGCTTTTGTCCCATTATATTTGGTAGGCCCTTCTTGAACACTGTTAATGCTAAGATAGACTGTGAAAAGGATGTTGTTACTATTGGTTTGGGTGATATGTCTCATGAGTTTAATTTTTTTAAATTTTGTAGACAACACCGTGAAGAGGAATTGCCTAGTAAGGATGAAATTATTGGTCTTGCTTCTATTGTCGTGCCTCCTAGTGATCCTTTAGAACAATATTTGCTAGACCATGAAAATGATATGTTTATGAATGAAAGAAGGGAAAAAGATGAAGTGTTCTTTAAACAGGGACCTATTCTGAAACACAACTTGCCTGTTGAAATCCTAGGGGATCCTCCTCCACCCAAGGGTGATCCCGTGTTTGAGCTTAAACCATTGCCCGATACTCTTAAATATGCTTATCTTGATGAAAAGAAGATATATCCTGTTATTATTAGTGCTAACCTTTCAGAGAAGGAGGAAGAAAAATTATCGAGAACTCTGAAGAAGCACCGTGCTACTATTGGATATACTCTTGGTGATCTTAAGGGCATTAGCCCCACTCTATGTGAACATAAAATAAATTTGGAGAAAGATGCCAAACCAGTTATTGATCACCAATGACGCCTGAATCCTAAGATGAAAGAAGTGGTAAGAAAGGAAATATTAAAGCTCCTTGAGGCAGGTATAATTTATCCCGTTGCTGATAGTCAGTGGGTAAGTCCTGTCCATTGTGTCCCTAAGAAGGGAGGTATTACTGTCGTTCCTAATGATAAAGATGAATTGATTCTGCAAAGAATTATTATAGGTTATAGGATGGTAATTGATTTCCGCAAATTAAATAAAGCTACTAAAAAAGATCATTACCCCTTGCCATTCATTGATCAAATGCTAGAAAGATTATCCAAACATACACATTTTTGCTTTCTAGATGGTTATTCTGGTTTCTCTCAAATACCTGTGTCAGCTGATGATCAAGCTAAGACCACTTTCACTTGCCCTTTCGGTACTTTTGCTTATAGATGTATGCCTTTTGGTTTATGTAATGCACCTGCTACCTTTCAAAGATGCATGATGGCTATATTCTCTGATTTTTGTGAAAAGATTTGTGAGGTTTTCATGGACGACTTCTTCGTTTATGGATCCTCTTTTGATGATTGCTTGAGCAACCTTGATCGAGTTTTGCAGAGATGTGAAGAAACTAATCCTTGTCTTGAATTGGGAGAAGTGCCACTTTATGGTTAATGAAGGCATTGTCTTGGGGCATAAAATTTCTGAGAGAGGTATTGAAGTGGATAAGGCTAAAGTTGATGCTATTGAAAAGATGCCATGTCCCAAGGGCATCAAAGGTATAAGAAGTTTCATTGGTCACGCCGGATTTTATAGGAGGTTCGTTAAGGTCTTCTCAAAAATTTCTCGGCCTTTGACTAATCTATTACAAAAAGATATACCATTTGTCTTTGATGATGATTGTGTAGAAGCATTTGAAATACTTAAGAAAGCATTAATCTCTGCACCTATTGTTCAGCCACCTGATTGGAATTTACCCTTTGAAATTATGTGTGATGCTAGTGATTATGCTGTAGGTGCTGTTCTAGGGCAAAGAGTTGATAAGAAATTAAATGTTATTCAATATGCTAGTAAAACTCTAGACAATGCTCAGAGAAATTATGCTACTACTGAAAAAGAATTCTTAGCAGTTGTATTTGCTTGTGATAAGTTTAGACCTTATATTGTTGATTCTAAAGTAACTATTCACACAGATCATGCTGCTATTAAATATCTTATGGAAAAGAAAGATGCTAAACCTAGACTTATTAGATGGGTTCTCTTGCTACAAGAATTTGATTTGCATATTATTGATAGAAAGGAGCTGAGAACCCCGTTGCAGACAACTTGTCTAGGTTAGAAAATGTTCTTGATGACCCACTACCTATTGATGATAGCTTTCCTGATGAACAATTAAATGTCATAAATGCTTCTCGTACTGCTCCATGGTATGCTGATTATGCTAATTACATTGTTGCTAAATTTATACCACCTAGTTTCACATACCAGCAAAAGAAAAGTTTTTCTATGATTTAAGACATTACTTCTGGGATGACCCACATCTTTATAAAGAAGGAGTAGATGGTGTCATTAGACGTTGTGTACCTGAGCATGAACAGGAACAGATCCTACAAGTGTCACTCCGAGGCTTATGGAGGACACCACGCTGGAGATAGAACTGCACATAAGGTATTGCAATCCGGTTTTTATTGGCCTACTCTCTTCAAGGATGCCCGTAAGTTTGTCTTATCCTGTGATGAATGTCAAAGAATTGGTAATATTAGTAGATGTCAAGAAATGCCTATGAATTATTCACTTGTTATTGAACCATTTGATGTTTGGGGCTTTGATTATATGGGACCGTTTCCTGCCTCTAATGGATATACACATATTTTAGTTGCTGTTGATTTCGTTACTAAGTGGGTAGAAGCTATTCCAACTAGTAGTGCTGATCATAACACTTCTATTAAGATGCTTAAGGAAGTTATTTTTCTGAGGTTTGGAGTCCCTAGATATTTAATGACTGATGGTGGTTCACATTTTATTCATGGTGCTTTCCGTAAAATGCTTGCTAAGTATGATGTTAATCATAGAATTGCATCTCCTTATCATCCACAGTCTAGTGGTCAAGTAGAATTGAGTAATAGAGAGCTCAAATTAATTTTGCAAAAGACTGTTAATAGATCTAGGAAGAATTGGTCCAAGAAACTTGATGATGCATTATGGGCCTATAGAACTGCATATAAAAATCCTAAGGGTATGTCTCTGTATAAAATGGTTTATGGAAAAGCATGTCACTTACCTCTCGAACTAGAACATAAGGTATATTGGGCTATTAAAGAGCTCAATTATGATTTCAAACTTGCCGGTGAGAAGAGGTTATTTGACATTAGCTCACTTGATGAATGGAGAACCCAAGCCTATGAGAACGCCAAATTGTTTAAAGAAAAGGTTAAAAGATGGCATGACAAAGGAATACAAAAGCGTGAGTTTAATGTAGGCGATTATGTATTGCTACACAACTCTCGTTTGAGATTTTTTGCAGGAAAACTTCTCTCTAAATGGGAAGGTCATTACGTTATCGAGGAGGTCTATCGTTCTGGTGCCATAAAAATCAACAACTTCGAAGGCACAAATCCGAAGGTGGTGAACAGTCAAAGAATCAAACATTATGTCTCAGGTAATCCTATAAATGTTGAAACCAATGTTATTGAAACCGTAACCCCGGAGGAATACATAAGGGACACTTTCTAGAACGTTTCAGACTCCGAAAAGGAATAGGTATGTGGCACGGTAAGTAAACCGACTCCAAAACAGTTCTAATGGCAATTTTTCTCCGTTTTGGAATATTTAGAAAAATAGAAAAATAAGAAGCATTCCGGGAAGGACACAAGGCCTCCACGAGGGTGGAGGGCGCGCCCCCTGCCTCGTGGGCACCTCGTGCGCTCTCCGGACTCCGTTTTCTTGCATGATACGTATTTTGGTCGGTAAAAATTCATTATATAATCTCCCGGAGGTTTTGACTCCTGTATCGCGTAATTATCCTTTGTTTGTGTTTCGAGCTGTTGCTGCTGCAGATTAGAGCAAGATGTCTTCTCAAGAGTCTATCGGGGAGAGTCGGTTGTCTCATCCGGCATCGAGATCAAGGACAAACAACAATGCTGACCACTTTGGGCCAGCAACGGAGGAAGAGATGGAGGCTGATTTGAAGAGGATAGATGCCATGGAGGAGGATCAAGAAGTCACTTCTCGCTTCCGAGCTGGATTCACAATGGGAGAACTACAGAGCTCGGCTATTCCAAACTCGGTTATCCCTTCCAATGTTAGATTTCTTTCTTATGAAAATATGAAGAAGAGTGTCACTTGTTCTCCCGCAGCTATGCAACACCCTTGGGTGCAAGGAGCTTTGGCCGTTACAGGAAAGCTTCGAAAGGAAATAATGGACCTCAAGCCGAAAGTCAATAAGCTCGAGGAGGAGAATCGTATCCAGAGGGGCATCATCTCCAAGAATATCACATCACCATCCCCGAAAAAGGAGACATAATCACATGGGTATGGGCATTTCCCTTGGCAACTACCAAGCTTGGGGGAGGTGCCCCGGTATCGTATCACCATCACATTCCTATCTTTACCATTTTTCTTAGTTCGATCCTTTTTAGTACTATCTTGATCTAGTAGAATAAAGTTTTAGTATGATTTAGCTTTGAGTTTTGCCTTATGATCCCTCAATGTAATCGAGTCCATGAGCTATATAATAAAGATTAGTGTTGAGTCAAGGGCTTGATTATCTTGCTATGATCTTGATGGAATAAAAGAAAAAGAATAAAAATAAACAAAGATATCATATTGATCTTATGGAGCGTAATGACTTCACATATAAGAGTATGATGATTAAAAATTGTTGAGAGTTGACAATCATAGCTTTGGTCATCGTTGCAATTAATAGGAAGTAATAAAGAAACAGAGGTTTCACATATAAATATACTATCTTGGACATCTTTTATGATTGGGAGCACTCATTAAAATATGACATGCTAAAGAGTTGATGTTGGACAAGGAAGACAACATAATGGGTTATGTTTTGTTATATCTGGGATAAAGTATATTGTCATGGATCATCCAACATGTTGAGTTTGCCTTTCTCCCTCGTGCTAGCCAAATTCTTTGCACCAAGTAGAGATACTACTGGTGCTTCCAAATACCCTTAAAGCCAGTTTTGCCATGAGTCCACCATATCTACCTATGGATTGAGTAAGATCCTTCAAGTAAGTTGTCATCAGTGCAAGCAATAAAAATTGCTCTCTAAATATGTATGATTGATTAGTGTGGAGGAAATAAGCTTTATATGATCTTGTGATGTGGAAGAAATAAAAGCGACGGACTGCATAATAAAGGTCCATATCACAAGTGGCAATATAAAGTGACGTTCTTTCGCATTAAGATTTTGTGCATCCAACCCTGAAAGCGCATGGCAACCTCTGCTTCCCTCTGTGAAGGGCCTATCTTTTATTATTATCTTCTACCTTATGCAAGAGTCATGGTGATCTTCACCTTTCCTTTTTACATTTTATCCTTTGGCAAACACAGTGTGTTGGAAAGATCCTGATACATATATCTAATTGGATGTAAGTTAGCATGAACTATTATTGTTGACATTACCCTTGAGGTAAAAGGTTGGGAGGCGAAACTATAAGCCCCTATCTTTCTCTGTGTCCGATTAAAACTTCGTAACCACAAGTATTGCGTGAGTGTTAGCAATTGTGAAATACTAAATGATAGTTGAGTATGTGGACTTGCTAAAAAGCTCTGACATAGACTCTTTCTGATGTTATGATAAATTGCAATTGCCTCAATGACTGAGATTATAGTTTGTTAGTTCTCAATGAAGTTTCTGATTCATACTTTGCATTGTGAATAGATTATTACTTGAGCATAAGAAATCATATGACAATATCCATATATGTTGCTGTTATAAGATTAATCGTGATGCCCTCATGTCCGTATTTTATTTTATCGACACCTCTACCTCTAAACATGTGGACATATTTATCGGTATCGGCTTCCGCTTGAGGACAAGCGAGGTCTAAGCTTGGGGGAGTTGATACGTCCATTTTGCGTCATGCTTTTATATCAATATTTATTGCATTATGGGCTGTTATTACACATTATGTCACAATACTTATGCCTATTCTCTCTTATTTTACAAGGTTTACATAAGGAGGGAGAATGTCGGCAGCTGGAATTCTGGGCTGGAAAAGGAGCGAATATTAGAGACCTATTCTGCACAACTCCAAAAGTCCTGAAACTCCACGAAAGTTATTTCTGGAAATAATAAAAATTATTGAGCGGAATGAATACCAGAGGGGACCCACACCCTGGGCACGAGGGTGGGGGCATGCCCTACCCCCTGCCTCGTCGACCCCCTGGTGGCCCTCTGATGCCCATCTTCTGCTATATGAAGTCTTTCGTCCGAAGAAAAATCATAAGCAAGCTTTCGGGACGAGACTCCGCCGCCACGAGGCGGAACCAATCTAGGGCTCTGGCGGAGCTGTTCTGCCGGGGACACTTCCCTCCGGGAGGGGGAAATCATCGCCATCATCATCACCAATGCTCCTCTCATCGGGAGGGGGCCAATCTCCATCAACATCTTCACCAGCACCATCTCCTCTCAAACCCTAGTTCATCTCTTGTATCCAATTCTTGTCTCTAAGTCTGGGATTGGTACCTGTAGGTTGCTAGTAGTGTTGATTACTCCTTGTAGTTGATGCTAGTTGGTTTATTTGGTGGAAGATCATATGTTCAGATCCTATACGCATATTAATACTCCTCTGATTATGAACATGAATATGCTTTGTGAGTAGTTACGTTTGTTCCTGAGGACATGGGAAACGTCTTGCTATTAGTAGTCTTGTGAATTTGGTATTCGTTTGATATTATGATGAGATGTATGTTGTCTCTCCTCTAGTGGTGTTATGTGAACGTCGACTACATGACACTTCACCATTATTTGGGCCTAGAGGAAGGCATTGTGAAGTAATAAGTAGATGATGGGTTGCTAGAGTGACAGAAGCTTAAACCCTAGTTTATGCGTTGCTTCGTAAGGGGCTGATTTGGATCCATATGTTTCATGCTATGGTTAGGTTTACCTTAATACTTCTTTTGTAGTTGCAGATGCTTGCAATAGGGGTTAATCATAAGTGGGATGGTTTTCCAAGTAAGGACAGCACCCAAGCACTGGTCCACCCACATATCAAATTATCAAAGTACCGAACGCGAATCATATGAACGTGATGAAAACTAGCTTGACGATAATTCCCATGTGTCCTCGGGAGCGTTTTCCTTCATATAAGAGTTTGTCCAGGCTTGTCCTTTGCTACAAAAAGGATTGGGCCACCTTGCTCCACTTTATTTACTTTTGTTACTTGTTGCTCGTTACAAATTATCTTATCACAAAACTATCTGTTACCGATAATTTCAGTACTTGCAGAGAATACCTTGCTAAAACCGCTTATCATTTCCTTCTGCTCCTCATTTGGTTCGACACTCTTACTTATCGAAAGGACTACGATAGATCCCCTATACTTGTGGGTCATAATGGCGCGCTAGCCTGGTGCCAGTCTTGCCGCCCTCCAGCTGCACGCCATGTGTCGCCAGCCGGCCAGGCCGCCTACCAGTCCACGTGCGTGATGGGACATCGCCACAGGCTGGGTCCCACCACTACCAGGCCTCGGCACACGCGCTGATCCACTGTGGCCGAGGCCAACAGTTGGGATTCCGTGGCGTGGTTACTCCACGCCGTTACTGCGGGTTAATGCAGGGTCGTGGGCACAGTTAATCCCACGATCCCCACGCCCCGCCCCGTCGGCTTCGCAGCCTATGGCTATAAATAGGGGGAGGAGGGGGCGGCATTAGCACGCGCGCCCTCCTGTCCCTCTGCCTTGCCCTTCCTCTTCTCTCTTTCCGCCACCGCCACACTCCCGCAACTTGCCGTAGTGCTGCCGTGGCCCGTCGTCGTCAAGCCCGGCCTTTATGCCGCGCCGTTGCTCCGTCAACCTCGAGCTTCCATGGCGCGAGCGCGGGCCGGCGACTGGGATGGCTCAAATGTCATTGAAGATCATATCACCTACCTCCGCAATACGCGGCGGCTTCTCGGCGAGGCCTACGTCAAGGCGCGCGTCCCGCCGACGAAGGAGATCTCGCCGGCGCCGGAGGAAGGCAAGCACGTCATCTTCCGCTCGCGTTTCCTCTGGGGCTTCGGCCTGCCGGCGAGCGGCTTCCTCCGCTCTTTTCTCCAGTTTTACCATCTCTAGCCGCACGACCTCACACCGAATAGGGTGGTGCTGCCGTCGGCCTTCGTCACGCTGTGCGAGGGCTACCTTGGTGTTCTCCCCACACTCGAGCTGTGGGGGAGTTCTTCTATACCAAACTCGGCATCTCCGCCAAGGATGAGGCGGCTCAGTGCGGCACCTTGGTCGCAGTGCGGCGCCCAGGAGCCGGCAACCGCTTCTCGTCCATCACCTTGACCCAGTCCGTCAAGCTGTGGCAGAAGTCGTACTTCTATGTGAAGAACGTCAACCCGGCACTGGACTTTGTCAACCTGCCGGCCTACGAAGCCGGCCTACCGGCCGAGGCGCAGACCAACTGGGCCTTCATGCCGAAGCATCTGTCGCCCGCCTCCACCGCCGCCGTCGCCAGGCTTAAGGAGATGACGGACTTGGAGGGCCTCCAGGCGTCCGACTTGCTGACCGCCTTCGTGGTGCGCCAGGTTCTCCCGCTCCAAGGCCGGCCTCACATGATCAGCCAGATGAGTGGGCACCGAGACCCGTGCCGGCTATCCACCCGGGAGATGCCGGCCATGAAGGTGGCCTGCATGGTGAATGAGATTGCGAACCTCAAGCTCTCGGAGTCGGACTGGCAGTTCGGCATGCAGCCGTACTCCCGCGCCCATCCGCCTCCTGCCGTAAGCTCCCGACTCTCCTTTCATTCTTGGTCTTTTCTTCTTCTGCCGAGTTCTGCTTTGCCAACTGATCAGTCGGATGTGTCACAGCTCCTCACGACCCAGCAGGCAGCCGACGCCCAGGCGCAAGGCCAGGCGTACCTGCCGGTCCGAGCGGTGAGCGACGCGGACGACCCCAACTTGGGGGCGGCCGCCTTGGAAGACGACGCCACAAGCGATCGCGACGGGGCAGGCGGCTCCGGTGGAGGAGGCGGCCTCGAGACATGGTCAGATGACGACGAGGAGGAGGCCGAGCCGCGCCGCCAGCCGGCTGCCAACAGGGTGGGGGTGAGCTCCTCAGCGGTGCCACCCGCACCAGGCAGTGCACCGAAGCGCCGAGCCAGCACGCAGCTGCAAGGCGGTCGGCCGAAGAAGCCCAAGGGCTCGGCCGCAGCGACCAGGCGGGAGGAGGCCGCCGCGAAGGCACCCCAGTTCAAAAGGGCCCCGAAGCAGCAGCCGACGGTGTCCGCGTAAGAGCATATCTTTCTTTGTGTTTCCTTAGTCATTTCTATGTCTTTTTCGTAAATTTTTCCGAATTCTTTTGTCTTGTGTGAACAGAGCCCCGTTCTCTCTTGAGCGGTCGGCCTCCGCCTCTATCATCGGGGGGATGGAGGGCTCTACCAACACCCGCCGCATAGACCCGCTCACCGACCTCCGGGAGGCGACGGAGAAGAACGCGCGGGAGGCGCGCGAGGAGAAGGAGAGGGCGGAGCAGGCGAAGGAGGATGCGGCCAAGGCGGCACAGGAGGAGGCGGACGTGGCGGCCAAGGCCCAGGAGGAGGAGGCGACCAAGGCCCAGGAGGACGCGGCCGCCAGAGCACAACCGGGAGTAGCCGCGGGTGGCCAGGCTCCACAGCTGGTCATTCAGCTGCGCTCCATGCCGCCGGCAACAGGGATCCCGGCGCCGACTAGAGGGGCCGGCAACGACCAGGCGGTCATGGAGAGGGAGGGAGGTGACGCCGTCATCCTGAGGGCGGAGGCGTCCTAGCAGACGCCAGCTGCCGAGGCTCAGGGCAGTCTGCCTGACGCGCCATCGGCGCCTCGAGTCAGCGGCGAGCTGGTGGTGGGGGCGACTCCCGTCGTCCGCACTCCGATGCACCGGTGTGTGATGAAGGCGACTTCAGCACCGCGGCCTCAGGAAGTCAGAGCCTCCAGCTCGTCGGTCCCGGAAGCGGAGGCCACTAGTGCCGTCCCGCGGGAGTGGACGTCTGGGGGCGGGACGGGTGTCCTGAACAAGGCTGCACAGGAAGTCCACTCCCTGCTTCAAGCCCAAGGCGACGCCCTCCAGGATTATACGAGGAAGTTCTTGGCGTCGCGAGCCGCCGTCCGGGTATGCTCCTTATGCTTTGCTTTCAATCTTTGCAATCTTCTGTGGGGGCGCGCCAGCGCACCCACTGGGTGTAGCCCCGGAGTTCCGAGCCGGCTGCTGAGCAGGTGGCTCCGAACTTAAAGGCAAGTTCCAAGTACTGACCATTGATTCTGTGGCAGGACTACCACAACAGTCGCACGGCTTCCTACAACTCCCATGTCAAGGAGCTGGCCAAGCGAACCGTCGAGCTGATAGGCAGCCGGAGTAAGCACTCCATTCTTCATTCTCGCGGGGGCGCGCCAGCGCACCCATGGGGTGTAGCCTCTGAGATTCGGGCCGACTCCTGAGCAGTCGGGTCGGATCTTCCGGTGACCTCCTTTTCTTTTTCTTTTGTTGAATCATTCAATCCTTCGCGGGGGCGCGTCAGCGCACCCGCGGGGTGTAGCCCCCGAGATTTTGGCCGACTGCTGAGCAGTCGGGTCGGATCTTCTGGCAACTACTTCTTTCCTTGTTGATTTGCTGACCTCTTCACACCCTTGTCTTCTGCAGGAGCCAATGCCACCTTGCGGCAACAAATGGGAGAAGCTCAAACTGCGCTGCACAACAAGGAGGAGCGCCTCAAGATGGAGCAAGAGCGAGATCGCCTGGCCAAGCAGCTAGCTGACCAGGCGGACAAGCACCAGGCGGAGCTGCAGAAGCTCAAAGACGCGGAGGAGGCTCTCCAGGCCAAGTTTGAGACCCATCGCTCGAACTGGGTTGACAAGGAGAAGGCCGTGTCGGCCGGCTACGGTTAGATTGAGGACATGCTCGATGGTGAGTTGCTCTTTTCCTTCTTCTTCCTGCCGGTTTGTCCTACAAGCCAGCATCCGTCTTCTCACTTTTTTCTTCTTCCCTTGAGCAGAGTACTTTCCTGGCTACTCCATTGCCGCCAGCCAAGTCGTCGAGGCTCATCGCGACGAGCGGAGGCTGGCTGGCGCGACGATCATGCCCAACGCACCTCTGACCCTTGCCGAGCAGATGCTCGCCATCCAGGCTCGTCTCCAGCCGGCACATCAGGCTCTCCACCCTCTTCAGCGCACTGGGGCCCAGGTGGTCTCTGCCCTTTGGCCGGGTACTCCCCTTCTGCGCACCGCCAGCCGGACCTCCGACTGATTGGAGGTGGCCTTTGGCCGCTTCGAGGCGTGGAAGGGCTCCTCCGCCCGGGCAGGTGCGCGGCAAGCCCTGGAATTCGTCATGGGGTGGTACCCTGTAACGCCCCGAGACCGATGCTTCAGAAGACTTCCTTATTTTCGTGATCACCGTGTGTTCCTTTTGGTGCTTGCTCTTTTATTTTTGAATTGCATCATGTCATCATGCCATCATGCCATTAATCTTTGCATCAAAACTCAACTAAATAAATTGCATGGATCTTCGATCCATTTAAATCGAGGGAAGGGTGACTTCTCTTTATAACATATCCTCCCAATATTAGGGAGCTATAGTAAATATTCCATTAATTTGGAATTGACCATAACACACTTGCAAATTATCCCAATGCCTTTCTTATCTTAATTCTTGGTCTCCAACCTTGCCATATATTCTTTCATCATATTTCGGAGCTCCACCAAAAATCCGAACATTTTTGGACCTTCCCAACCCTCACTTCCTATTCAAATCATTTGAATTGAAATCAAATGAATTTGAATTTAAATCTTTCAATCATGCCACTTCTATTTTTCCTGGATCAAGCGCATTTTTGTAAGTCCGGAAAAATAATCCCCATGCCCAAACTCCACTCCAATCTCTCTCGACATTTCTTCTAAAGCTTTTGTTTCTTTGAAATAGAGAGATAAATAGAGAGAGAGAGAGAAGAGGGCCAGCCAAACCTCCCCTAAGCCGGCCCATTAGCCCAGCCAGCCCACCTAAACCTATAACCCTAGCCCGACCGATCCCATCTCTCGATCCCCAGCTCTCTCCCTTCGTTCTCCTCCTGGCGCCGCCACTCGCAGGGAGAGAAAGAACAGAGCCACACCTCGCCCGATCCCCTCTCCCCATCGTCCTCCTCCTGCGCCCACGCCTTGCCTCCCATGGCGCCCGAAGCCATGCCCCGTCGCCCCTCCGGCCGGCGAGTCTAGGCCACCGAGCTCGCCCGCCGCCGACGACCAAGACTCCTCCCACGTCGCCTCTCCTCCTGCTTCTCCTCGTCGCCACCAACCGTCTCGACCTCACCGCGGGCAGCAGCAGTTGCTGCAGCACCCTCTCGCCGACGCTGCGCTCAGATCTCCACCGCGCCTCGCCTTCGACCTCGGCTTCCGCGTCCCATGGCCACGAGCGCCACCAGCAGCAGGTTCAGGCCGTCCCGCCGAGTCCCTCGCCGCCCTCCTGCACCTCGTCTCCGGCCCTGTCCGTCGGAGCCACGCCTCTCGGTGCCCGCAGCCGCGTCGCCGGTGTTCCTCCTCAACGCTGCCGCCTCGAACCTCCTCCGCGCGCCAAGTCCCGCCATGGCCATCACCTCTGCGACGCCCTTGCTGCTGCTGCTAGACCACCTCGGTGCCACCAGGGAGTGCCATGGCCTCCAGCGAGACCCTTGGAATCATCAAGACCGCCAAGTACCACGACATACGGCGCCCGAACGACTACCGCACTGAACGCCAAGTACAACTATGAACCCGAAGACCTCGGATGCATCAAGTTCCTCTACGACCCGTGTACGACTACGTGATTTCACCAAGTACCCCTCGGATGCGCCAAGTTCGACTACATGGACCACCAAGTTCCTCTACCGATGACTCTAACGACTACGAAACGTGTACCACTACCGTCGACCTGCGAAGACCCCGTGGACGTCAAGTTCCTTGTCGTGACCCCGAGCATCTACGGAACATGAACGACTACTTCCTCTCCGACTTGTGAACCACTACTTCCACTACTTCCCTCAACGAACTTGATCCGTTTCAAAAGGCACGCTTCGAAGGTATAACCCGAGACGACGTCCGTGGAGCGAATGCTTTGTTGTATGAGATGCTCGCGTTTGCACCATGTCCCAGTTGTTGCTTGCGCGTTCCTTGTTTCCATGCCACCGACATGTGGGACACCCGGTAATCGGGATCACCCCACCATCTTTTGCATGTTTCGCACATCCGCACACTTGCTCTTTTGCACCGGTATCTCAATGAGTTATCGGATCATCGGAAGGTTGCCGTGGCACCATTTTCGTTATCGTTGCCATGGCACCCTTTTCGTTCCACCACGGTAACAAATGCTTCATAACATGCTCATGTCCACGTTTTCATGAAATTGCTTAAAAACTTGCATATGTCATTCGCATCATGATAAAACATTTAAATGTTTACAATTGATGTTTGCATTAAAATTGCTAAATGACATGAGGATTTTCCGGAATTATTGTTTGTTGTTCCGGCCTCATTTAAATTGCCTAGATAGTTAGTTTACTTATGCTTCACCTCTTGCCATGTTAATCAACATTTAATATTGTTGGGTACATAACCGAGAGAACTAAACAATTGATGTGGTGTTTCGTCAATATGCAACTCGTTGCATATTGAGCTCCACTTAACTTGTAGTTTCATTTGTGCACTTTGCCATGCCATGCCTCTTTAAACCGGACATGCATCATACTTGTTTGTGCATCATGCCATGTGTATGTGGTGGTTGTTTACTATGTTGTTTGTCTCTTTCCGGGTTGCTTCTCTCGTTAGCTTCGGTTTCATTCCGGAGTTGTGAGGATTCGTTCGACTACATCCGTTTGTCTTCTTCATGGACTCGTTCTTCTTCCTTGCAGGATCTCAGGCAAGATGACCATACCCTCGAAATCACTTCTATCTTTGCTTGCTAGTTGTTCGCTCTATTGCTATGTCACGCTACCTACCACTTGCTTATCAAGCCTCCCAAATTGCCATGAACCTCTAACCTTTGTCACCCTTCCTAGCAAAGCGTTATTTGGCTATATTACCGATTTTGCTCAGCCCCTCTTATAGCATTGCTAGGTGCAGGTGAAGATGAAGATTGCTCCATGTTGGATTATGTTTATGTTGGGATATCACAATATCTCTTATATTTTAATGCATCTATATACTTGGTAAAGGGTGGAAGGCTCGGCCTTATGCCTGGTGTTTTGTTCCACTCTTGCCGCCCTAGTTTCCGTCATACCGGTGTTATGTTCCTTGATTTTGCGTCCCTTACGCGGTTGGGTGATTTATGGGACCCCCTTGACAGTTCACTTTGAATAAAACTCCTCCAGCAAGGCCCAACCTTGGTTTTACATTTGCCTCACCTAGCCTTTTTCCCTTGGGAGTCGCGCTCCCGAGGGTCATCTTATTTTACCCCCCCCGGGCCAGTGCTCCTCGGAGTGTTGGTCCAAACTAGAGCCACTTGCAGCGCCACCTCGGGGAAACTTGAGGGCTGGTTTTAGTTGTACGTAGTGTTCATCCGGTGTGTCCTGAGAACGAGGTACGTGCGACTCCTATCGGGATTGTCGACACATCGGGCGGCTTTGCTGGTCTTGTTTTACCATTGTCGAAATGTCTTGTAAACCGGGATTCCGAGACTGATCGGGTCTTCCCGGGAGAAGGAATATCCTTCGTTGACCGTGAGAGCTTATAATGGGCTAAGTTGGGACACCCCTGCAGGGTATAAACTTTCGAGAGCCGTGCCCGCGGTTATGTGGCAGATGGGAATTTGTTAATATCCGGTTGTAGAGAACTTGACACTCGACTTAATTAAAACGCATCAACCGCGTGTGTAGCCGTGATGGTCTCTTCTCGGCGGAGTCCGGGAAGTGAACACGGCTTTTGGGTTATGTCTGACGTAAGTAGGAGTTCAGGATCACTTCTTGATCATTACTAGTTGACGACCGTTCCGTTGCTCCTCTTCTCGCTCTTATTTGCGTATGTTAGCCACCATATATGCTTAGTGCTTGCTGCAGCTCCACCTCATTACCCCATCCTTTCCTATAAGCTTAAATAGTCTTGATCTCGCGGGTGTGAGATTGCTGAGTCCTCGTGACTCACAGATACTGCCAAAACAGTTGCAGGTGCCGACGATACCAGTGCAGGTGACGCAACCGAGCTCAAGTGGGAGTTCGACGAGGACCTTGGTCGTTACTATGTTTCATTTCCTGTTGATCAGTAGCGGAGCCCAGTTGGGACGATCGGGGATCTAGCATTTGGGGTTGTCTTCTTTTATTTGGTTTGCCGTAGTCGGACCTATGTGTGTACTCTGATTGATGTATGATTTATTTATGTATTGTGTGAAGTGGCGATTGTAAGCCAACTCTTTATCCCATTCTTGTTCATTACATGGGATTGTGTGAAGATGACCCTTCTTGCGACAAAACCACCATGCGGTTATGCCTCTAAGTCGTGCCTCGACACGTGGGAGATATAGCCGCATCGTGGGTGTTACAAGTTGGTAATCAGAGCCATCCCCGACTTAGGAGCCCCCTGCTTGATCGAATCGCTGGCGTTGTTGAGTCTAGAACAAAAATGTTTTGAGTCTTAGGATTATATATATCGGAGAGTAGGATTCTTTTTACTCCTCAGTCCCTTCGTCGCTCTGGTGAGGTCTCCTGACGTAGAAGTTTTGACCTTCTCTCCTCAAATTTCACTAAAATTTTTTTAGGATCACGCGGGTATCTTGGAATCGTTCCGATGGTTTTGTGACGAGAACATTGTTCTTGGTGCCTCCTGACATTTAGGGGTTGTGGCAGTGTCCCGGGGAGTTGAGCTCCGAGGTGTTGTCGTCACAATTTTATCGTTGCAGTTCTGGAATACCTGAGTTTCGCCGACATCGAAAATCTCTTTTATGCAGTTGTTGGTGAGATCACCTCGACGCCACCCAGTACTGGGGCGGGAGTTCGGGAGTATTGCCATAACTCGTATAACGGATGCTTTTCGAAGGTTGAGGTAAACGATTTCCGAAGATTTCTTGGTTATGTGTTGACGGATGGATACAGCTGGATCTAGGTATTGTTAGTTTGGGTGATATATTTTGTGTCCCCTGTATCCCCAACACCTGATTGCATAACCAGAAAGATTTGGGAGTTTATAAGTGGGAATTCAAGTAGCTCCTAGGATATCTTTCCGACAGATGCATGATATGAGATATGGGTTCGACGTCTAGTGGTCCGCCTTTCCACGGTTGGTTTTACAGTGGTCTCGTAGTGTCTTAAAGAGTCCATGGCTATGCCGACTCGTGGACGCTTCGTATGTCATGTGCACTGCCTTGTACATGATGGTGCTGTACGATCGAGCCCGTGTGGGTCCCACCACGAAAACTTCGGACGAAATCTCTATCAATGTTTGTTCCAGCTTATTTCCTAAGCCAACCCTTTGTTTTGTTTTAAGTTGTGGTATTCGAGTTGCTTCAATGTCAAGTGTTGATTCCATACCTTATTCTAAGTGGTGTTCTCATATTCCTATGGGGATACTAATCCTTCTTGACCATCGAGTTTGTCATCCCAATTCTTTCCAACCGACGTGCTCTTTTTCAAGTGGATCCGATCATTTTAACATTCGCGAGATCAATTCTCAGTTCTTTGCAACGGTGTTTGCTTCATCCGTCCCAAGTTGTCTTTGTTTTTCCCGCCCTCCACAACGGTGTTTGCTTCATCCGTCCCAAGTTGTCTTTGTTTTTCCCGCCCTCCCACCCTTTTTCTTGAAACACTCAGATTTCTTAATCAAGTATCCATCTTATGGATGTGAAGTCTCTTCATTCTTTTCCTCCATGTTCTTAACCGGTGATTTCTCATGAAGATGCTCAACAGTTTCAAGTTCATCATCCTTCGTTGTTGTTTCTTCTCCGGTGGATCCAATTCAAGCTTACAGTGTTGATCATATTCCTTTCCTCGTTTCAAATGTTTTCTCATGCCGGTGCACCTCTTAATCATCCATTTTTCGCCATTCATTTGTATCCGGAGCGCTGAAGATATCTCAGAAAATTCAAGCTTCCATTCTTAATCAGTTTAAACTATTTTGAGGTTGTTATCTCATTCAAGTCATTTAATTCAACCGGTGCTATCTCCTTTTCAAGTAATCATTTCAACGGTGTTTCTTTTGAGTGGACCCTAACCCACAGGTCTTTTTCCAGGATCTTACCTGACTCTTCTAATTTTTCCGGAGTTATTCTCAAATTCATTACAAAGTTTGACGTAAGAATGAATTATCATCAGTCAAATGTCTTTCTCCAAGATCTTTCAAATTCTTTTCATTGTTGGTTCAATCTTTCTAATTGTCATTCCGGAGTGCCTCAACAACTCATGGTGGTGTTTCTCATCGTCATTCTCAACATTTGAAGACCGAAGAAGAATTTCTCTTGAATCTTGGTCCGTTCTCTTGAAGATTCATGGTTCTTACTTGTTGCCATCCTCTCAAATTATTTCCAATCGCGTAATTCTTTTCTTACCCATCCGGAGCATTTCAGAGTTGTTTTCATTTCTTGATCATCCAAAGGCCATCATTTCAGAAGATTTCTTCGTTCTAAGTTTTCAGCTTCGTTCTCCAATTATTCTAAATTGATGTCTCTTCGTTCATCTCCATATTCTACCGGTGCATCACTCAAATATCCTCTAATCAGTGCATGATCTCTTTGTTCTCGTGTATCTAAATTCTGTCAAGTATCTTCATTCATTTTCTCATTCTTTCCGTTGAATTGTGCCTTTGCTACTTTCATTTTCAATTCTCGCGGTGGTTCGTTCAAGAGTTCTCTTTCTTGGTTATCATATCAATTCATTCGTTGTTTCCAAATCCTACCGGTGGTTCGATGAAGACCTTCCCAAGTTGAGCAATATCTCTCTTTAATCCTTTCTACGAGAATAAGTAGTATGCCAAATCCGTTGCTTGTCATCAATTTAAACTGGTGAAGGATATGCATAACATAATTCTTATTCTTGTTTCATCGAGTAAAAATTCAATTCCTTATTCCAGAGATTCATCAAAATTCTTGATCTCATTTGTTCATTTTCTTTCTGGAGTTCCAAGTTTTCCTCGGTTATATCATATCAAAGCTCCATCTAAATCATTGCAAGGCTTCACCTTGTGTTGTCAACTTCTCTTTCTTTCTATCATCCTTTTGTATACCGGAGTTCTTCATGGAGGCTCTACATGGTGCTTCGTCAAGGATTCCTTTCATTCTTCAATTGTTCTTCAAGATTTCTCTCGGAGTCAAGATCCGTCAAGCTATACTCTAAAATAAACATGGTGCTTAACACATGTCTCTCTTGAGGAGTTCAAACATTCTTCATCTCGCATTCCAAAGTGCAATTCTTTCTACCTTATCTTTTGAGATGGTGCTATGTCATTCTGGATAATTTCCCTTCGGGTTCATGATTCACAAAGTTTTCAAGAGTGACATATCTAAATCCATCATTTTATCTTCGTTCAAGAGGTCTTTTCAACCAATCAATCTTTTTGTTGGAGTTGTATTGGGTTATATTTCACCTATAGCCTTCCCTAAGGAATGTAGCTATTTGTGGTGTTTATCAATGATCCAAATTTTCTCCTATCCTCTCGGCGAGAGAAGTTTTCATCTCTTCGTTGATCTCAAGCAAGCAATTGTTTTCGTTAGTGGCAGAATTTCACCTCAAGTTTCGAGATGTCTCCATAAGCCCACGAAGTTCATATCCTTTCTTTGTTGATTTTTCAACAACTCCGTTCTTCTCCGTTCTTTTCATTGCATTCTTTCATTTCTACCGGAGGCATTGTGATATCGCTCTCTTCGAACCCATCTTCTTGTTTTGTCAAGATCATCTTCTTTCCCTGTTTATCCTTTTAACCGGAGTGCTGTCTGAAATCTTTCTTACCCCTTGTGCCATTCTTTTAATAGTTCCGGAGGCAGTGTGTTGTTGATTTCGTCAAGTATCCCCTCATCTTGTCAAATTCATGTTCAATTCCTTCCATTTACAGTCGGAGTGCTGTCCCGATTATATCATTCTTATTCCTTCTTATCTTGTTTTAACCGGAGTGTTGTGTCTATCATTCCTCTTCTAACCGGAGTTTCATCCAAGTGCTTTCATTTTGCCAAGTTCAAATTCTATTCTTTTCACTTCCAACCGGAGCGTTATCGTAATTGATCATTATCGTTCCTTGTACATCTCATTTCAACCGGGGTGCTTGCATGTACTTCTCGTCCATTGTTCTCGTCATTCATAGGTTTGAAAACCCCAAGGTTCACATGGTGTTCCTTGTTTCTCTTTTCTACCGGTGTGCTTTCATATTCCTTTTGATCCGTTAAGCTCTTGTTTCATATTCTTCGACCTACAAAGGTTCTCGCAATGTTCCTTGTTCCTCTTTGATAACGGAGTGTTTTCAATCTCGTTCATCTCCCTTGTGTTCTCTCTTTTCGCTCGTTCAATCTCTCAAGGTTCTTTGGTTTCACTCATTTGTCTAAGAAGCAATTTGTTTTACCTCTTCCTCTTCCGATTTTCTCCGGTGCCATCCTAGATCTCGGGACGAGATCCTCTTGTAGTGGTGGAGTGTTGTAACGCCCCGAGACCGACGCTTCAGAAGACTTCCTTATTTTCGTGATCACCGTGTGTTCCTTTTGGTGCTTGCTCTTTTATTTTTGCATTGCATCATGTCATCATGCCATCATGTCATTAATCTTTTCATCAAAACTCAACTAAATAAATTGCATGGATCTTCGATCCATTTAAATCGAGGGAAGGGTGACTTCTCTTTATAACATATCCTCCCAATATTAGGGAGCTATAGTAAATATTCCATTAATTTGGAATTGACCATAACACACTTGCAAATTATCCCAATGCCTTTGTTATCTTAATTCTTGGTCTCCAGCCTTGCCATATATTCTTTCATCGTATTTCGGAGCTCCACCAAAAATCCGAACATTTTTGGACCTTCCCAACCCTCACTTCCTATTCAAATCATTTGAATTAAATTCAAATGCATTTGAATTTATATCTTGCAATCATGCCACTGCTATTTTTCCTGGATCTAGCGCATTTTTGTAAGTCCGGAAAAATAATCCCCATGCCCAAACTCCACTCCAATCTCTCTCGACATTTATTCTAAAGATTTTGTTTCTTTGAAATAGAGAGATAATTAGAGAGTGAGAGAGAAGAGGGCCAGCCAAACCTCCCCTAAGCCGGCCCATTAGCCCAGCCAGCCGACCTAAACCTATAACCCTAGCCCGACCGATCCCATCTCTCGATCCCCGGCTCTCTCCCTTCGTTCTCGTCCTGGCGCCGCCCCTCGCAGGGAGAGAAAGAACAGAGCCACGCCTCGCCCGATCCCCTCTCCCCATCTTCCTCCTCCTGCGCCCACGCCTTGCCTCCCATGGCGCCCGAAGCCATGCCCCGTCGCCCCTCCGGCCGAAGAGTCTAGGCCACCCAGCTCGCCGCCGCCGCCGACGACCAAGATGTTGGGGATCGTAGAAGAAATTAAAATTTTCTACGCATCACCAAGATCTATCTATGGAGTTTACTAGCAACAAGAGGGAAGGATTGCATCTACATACCCTTGTAGATCGCGAGCGGAAGCGTTCAAGAGAACGGGGTTGATGGAGTCGTACTCGTCGTGATCCAAATCACCGATGATCCAAGCGCCAAACGGATGGCACCTCCGCGTTCAACACACGTACGGTTGGGAGAGACGTCTCCTCCTTCTTGATCCAGCAAGGGGGAGGAGAGGTTGATGGAGATCCAGCAGCACGACGGCGTGGTGGTGGAAGCACCGGGGATCTCGGCAGGGCTTCGCCAAGCTCAGTGAGAGGGAGAGGTGTTACGGGGGGAAGAGGGAGGCGCCAGGGGCTTGGGTGCGCAGCCCTCCCTCCCCCCTCTTTATATAGGGGGCCCTGGGGGGGCGCCGGCCCCTAGAGATCTAATCTCAAGGGGGGCGGCGGCCAAGGGGGGGACTTGCCCCCCAAGTCAGGTGGGGCGCCCCCCACCCCCAGGGTTTCCAACCCTGGGCGCAGGGGGAGGCCCATGGGGGGCGCACCAGCCCACCAGGGGCTGGTTCCCTTCCCACTTCAGCCCATGGGGCCCTCCGGGATAGGTGGCCCCACCCGTTGGACCCCCGGGACCCTTCCGGTGGTCCCGGTACAATACCGGTAACCCCCAAAACTTTCCCGGTGGCCGAAACTGGACTTCCTATATACAAATCTTTACCTCCGGACCATTCCGAAACTCCTCGTGATGTCCAGGATCTCATCCGGGACTCCGAACAACTTTCGGGTTACCGCATACTAATATCTCTACAACCCTAGCGTTACCGAACCTTAAGTGTGTAGACCCTACGGGTTCGGGAGACACGCAGACATGACCGAGACGACTCTCCGGTCAATAACCAACAGCGGGACCTGGATACCCATGTTGGCTCCCACATGCTCCTCGATGATCTCATCGGGTGAACCACGATGTCGGGGATTCAATCAATCCCGTATACAATTCCCTTTGTCAATCGGTATGTTACTTACCCGAGATTCGATCGTCGGTATCCCAATACCTCGTTCAATCTCGTTACCGGCAAGTCACTTTACTCGTTCCGTAATGCATGATCCCGTGACTAACTACTTAGTCACATTGAGCTCATTATGATGATGCAATACCGAGTGGGCCCAGAGATACCTCTCCGTCATACGGGGTGACAAATCCCAGTCTCGATCCGAGCCAACACAACAGACACTTTCGGAGATACCTGTAGTTCACCTTCATAGCCACCCAGTTACGTTGTGACGTTTGGTACACCCAAAGCATTCCTACGGTATCCGGGAGTTGCACGATCTCATGGTCTAAGGAAATGATACTTGACATTAGAAAAGCTTCAGCAAACGAACTACACGATCTAGTGCTATGCTTAGGATTGGGTCTTGTCCATCACATCATTCTCCTAATGATGTGATCCCGTTATCAATGACATCCAATGTCCATGGTCAGGAAACCATAACCATCTATTGATCAACGAGCTAGTCAACTAGAGGCTTACTAGGGACATGTTATGGTCTATGTGTTCACTCATGTATTACGATTTTCGGATAACACAATTATAGCATGAACAATAGACAATTATCATGAACAAGGAAATATAATAATAATCATTTTATTATTGCCTCTAGGGCATATTTCCAACAGTCTCCCACTTGCACTAGAGTCAATAATCTAGTTACATTGTGATGAATCGTACACCCATAGAGTTCTGGTGTTGATCATGTTTTGCCCGTGGAAGAGGTTTAGTCAACGGATCTGCGACATTCATATCCGTATGTACTTTACAAATATCTATGTCTCCATTTTGAACATTTTCACGAATGGAGTTGAAGCGACGCTTGATGTGCCTGGTCTTCTTGTGAAACCTGGGCTCCTTGGCAAGGGCAATAGCTCCAGTGTTGTCACAGAAGAGAGTCATCGGCCCCGATGCATTGGGAATAACTCCTAGGTCGGCAATGAACTCCTTCATCTAGATTGCTTCATGTGCTGCCTCCGAGGCTGCCATGTACTCCGCTTCACATGTAGATCCCGCCACGACGCTTTGCTTGCAACTGCACCAGCTGACTGCCCCACCATTCAAAATATACACGTATCCGGTTTGTGACTTAGAGTCATCCAGATCTGTGTCGAAGCTAGCATCGACGTAACCCTTTACGACGAGCTCTTCGTCACCTCCATAAACGAGAAACATATCCTTAGTCCTTTTCAGGTACTTCAGGATGTTCTTGACCGCTGTCCAGTGTTCCATGCCGGGATTACTTTGGTACCTTCCTACCAAACTTACGGCAAGGTTTACATCAGGTCTGGTACACAGCATGGCATACATAATAGACCCTATGGCCGAGGCATAGGGGACGACACTCATCTTTTCTCTATCTTCTGCCGTGGTCGGGCATTGAGCCGTGCTCAATCTCACACCTTGCAATACAGGCAAGAACCCCTTCTTGGACTGATCCATATTGAACTTCTTCAATATCTTGTCAAGGTATGTGCTTTGTGAAAGACCTATGAGGCATCTCGATCTATCTCTATAGATCTTGATGCCTAATATATAAGCAGCTTCTCCAAGGTCCTTCATTGAAAAACACTTATTCAAGTAGGCCTTTATACTTTCCAAGAATTCTATATCATTTCTCATCAATAGTATGTCATCCACATATAATATGAGAAATGCCACAGAGCTCCCACTCACTTTCTTGTAAACACAGGCTTCTCCATAAGTCTGTGTAAACCCAAACGCTTTGATCATCTCATCAAAGCGAATGTTCCAACTCCGAGATGCCTACACCAGCCCATAGATTGAGCGCTGGAGCTTGCATACTTTGTCAAAATTCTTAGGATCGACAAAACCTTCCGGCTGCATCATATACAATTCTTCCTTAAGGAAGCCGTTAAGGAATGCCGTTTTGACGTCCAATTGCCATATTTCATAATCTTAGAATGCGGCAATTGCTAACATGATTCGGACGGACTTCAGCTTCGCTACGGGTGAGAAGGTCTCATCGTAGTCAACTCCTTGAACTTGTCGATAACCCTTAGCGACAAGTCAAGCTTTGTAGATGGTAACATTTCCATCCGCGTCCGTCTTCTTCTTAAAGATCCATTTATTTTCTATCGCTCGCCGATCATCGGGCAAGTCTGTCAAAGTCCATACTTTGTTTTCATACATGGATCCTATCTCGGATTGCATGGCTTCAAGCCATTTGTTGGAATCTGGACCCGCCATTGCTTCTTCATAGTTCGAAGGTTCACCGTTGTCCAACAACATGATTTCCAGGACAGGGTTGCCGTACCACTCTGGTGCGGAATGTGTCCTTGTGGACCTACGAAGTTCAGTGGTAAGTTGATCATGATCGTCATCATTAACTTCCTCTCTAGTCGGTGCAGGCACCATAGAAACATTTTCTTGTGTTGCGCTACTTTTCGGTTCGAGAGGGGTCATCTCATCAAGTTCCACTTTCCTCCCACTTACTTCTTTCGTGAGAAACTCTTTCTCCAGAAAGGACCCATTCTTGGCAACGAAGATCTTGCCTTCGGATCTGAGGTAGAAGGTATACCCAATGGTTTCCTTAGGGTATCCTATGAAGACGCATTTTTCCGACTTGGGTTCGAGCTTTTCAGGTTGAAGTTTCTTGACATAAGCATCGCATCCCCAAACTTTAAGAAACGACAGCTTAGGTTTCTTTCCAAACCATAATTCATATGGTGTCGTCTCAACGGATTTCGACGGAGCCCTATTTAAAGTGAATGCGGCAGTCTCTAAAGCATAACCCTAGAATGATAGCGGTAGATCGGTAAGAGACATCATAGATCGCACCATATCCAATAGAGTGCGATTACGACGTTCGGACACACCATTACGTTGAGGTGTTCCAGGCGGCGTGAGTTGTGAAACAATTCCACATTTCCTTAAGTGTGTGCCAAATTCGTGACTCAAATATTCCCCTCCACGATCTGATCGTAAGAACTTTATTTTCCTGTCACGTTGATTCTCAACCTCACTCTGAAATTCCTTGAACTTTTCAAAGGTCTCAGACTTGTGTTTCATTAATTAGACATACCCATATCTACTCAAGTCATCAGTGAGGGTGAGAACATAACGATAGCCACCGCGAGCCTCAACGCTCATTGGACTGCACACATCAGTATGTATGATTTCCAATAAGTTGGTTGCTCGCTCCATTGTTCCGGAGAACGGAGTCTTGGTCATTTTGCCCATGAGGCATGGTTCGCACGTGTCAAATGATTCATAATCAAGAGACTCCAAAAGTCCATCTGCATGGAGTTTCTTCATGCGTTTGACACGAATGTGACCAAGGCGGCAGTGCCACAAGTATGTGGGACTATCATTATCAACCTTACATTTCTTGGCATTCACACTATGAATATGTGTAACATCACGTTCGAGATTCATTAAGAATAAACCATTGACCAGCGGGGCATGACCATAAAACATATCTCTCATATAAATAGAACAACCATTATTCTCGGATTTAAATGAGTAGCCATCTCGCATTAAACGAGATCCAGATACAATGTTCATGCTCAAAGCTGGCACTAAATAACAATTGTTGAGGTTTAAAACTAATCCCGTAGGTAAATGTAGAGGTAGCGTGACGACGGCGATCACATCGACCTTGGAACCATTCCCGACGCGCATCGTCACCTCGTCCTTCGCCAGTCTCCGCTTATTCCGCAGCTCCTGCTTTGAGTTACAAATATGAGCAACCGCACCGGTATCAAATACCCAGGAGCTACTACGAGCGCTGGTTAGGTACACATCTATAACATGTATATCACATATACCTTTGGTATTGCCGGCCTTCTTATCCGCTAAGTACTTGGGGCAGTTCTGCTTCTAGTGATCGTTTCCCTTGCAATAAAAGCACTCAGTCTCAGGCTTGGGTCCATTCTTTGTCTTCTTCCTGGCAGCTTGCTTACCGGGCGCGGCAACTCCCTTGTCGTCTTTCTTGAAGTTCTTCTTACCCTTGCCTTTCTTGAACTTAGTGGTTTTATTCACCATCAACACTTGATGTTCCTTTTTGATCTCCATCTCCGCGGATTTCATCATTGAATAAACCTCAGGAATGGTCTTTTCCATCCCCTGCATATTGAACTTCATCACAAATCTCTTGTAGCTAGGTGGGAGCGACTGAAGGATTCTGTCAACGACCGCGTCATCCGGGAGATTAACTCCCAGCTGAGACAAGCGGTTGTGCAACCCAGACATTTTGAGTATGTGTTCGCTGACGGAACTATTTTCCTCCATCTTACAACTGTAGAACTTGTTGGAGACTTCATATCTCTCGACCCGGGCATGAGCTTGGAAAACCATTTTCAGCTCTTGGAACATCTCATATGCTCCGTGCTGCTCAAAACGCTTTTGGAGCCCCGGTTCTAAGCTATAAAGCATGCCGCACTGAACCAGGGAGTAATCATCACTACGCGACTGCCAGGCGTTCAGAACGTCTTGAGTTGCTGGGAAAACAGGTGCATCATCTAGCGGTGCTTCAAGGACATATGCTTTCTTGGCAGCTATGAGGATAATCCTCAGGTTACGGACCCAGTCCGTGTAGTTGCTACCATCGTCTTTCAGCTTGGTTTTCTCTAGGAACTCGTTGAAGTTGAGGGCAACATTAGCGTGGGCCATTTGATCTACAAGACATATTGTAAAGATTTTCAGACTAAGTTCATGATAATTAAGTTCATCTAATCAAATTATTAACGAACTCCCACTCAGACAGACATCCCTCTAGTCATCTAAGTGATACATGATCCGAGTCAACTAGGTCGTGTCCGATCATCACGTGAGACGGACTAGTCATCATCGGTGAACATCTTCATGTTGATCGTATCTGCTATACGACTCATGTTCGACCTTTCGGTCTCTTGTGTTCTGAGGCCATGTCTGTACATGCTAGGCTCATCAAGTCAACCTAAGTGTATTGCGTGTGTAAATCTGGCTTACACCTGTTGTATGCGAACGTTAGAACCTATCACACCCGATCATCACGTGGTGCTTCGGAACAACGAACCTTCGCAACGGTGCACAGTTAGGGTGGACACTTTCTTGAAATTTTAGCGAGGGATCATCTTATTTATGCTACCGTCGTTCTAAGCAAATAAGATGTAAAACATGATAAACATCACATGCAATCAAATAGTGACATGATATGGCCAATATCATTTTGCTCCTTTTGATCTCCATCTTCGGGGCGCCATGTTCATCATCGTCACCGGCATGACACCATGATCTCCATCATCATGATCTCCATCATCGTGTCTTCATGAAGTTGTCTCGCCAACTATTACTTCTACTACTATAGCTAACGGTTAGCAATAAACTAAAGTAATTACATGACATTCCAGTTGACACGCAGGTCATAAATAAATTAAGACAACTCCTATGGCTCCTGCCGGTTGTCATACTCATCGACATGCAAGTCGTGATTCCTATTACAAGAACATGATCAATCTCATACATCACATATATCATTCATCACATCCTTCTGGCCATATCACATCACATGACACTTGCTGCAAAAACAAGTTAGACATCCTCTAATTGTTGTTGCAAACTTTTACGTGGCTGCTATAGGTTTCTAGCAAGAACGATTCTGACCTATGCCAAAATCACAACGTGATATGCCAATTTCTATTTACCCTTCATAAGGACCCTTTTCATCGAATCCGATCCGACTAAAGTGGGAGAGACAGACACCCGCTAGCCACCTTATGCAACTAGTGCATGTCAGTCGGTGGAACCTGTCTCACGTAAGCGTACGTGTAAGGTCGGTCTGGGCCGCTTCATCCCACGATGCCGCCAAATCAAGATAAGACTAGTAACGGCAAGTAAATTGACAAAATCAACGCCCACAACAATTTGCGTTCTACTCGTGCATAGAAACTACGCATAGACCTAGCTCTGATACCACTGTTGGGGATCGTAGCAGAAATTAAAATTTTCTACGCATCACCAAGATCCATCTATGGAGTTTACTAGCAACAAGAGGGAAGGATTGCATCTACATACCCTTGTAGATCGCGAGCGGAAGCGTTCAAGAGAACGGGGTTGATGGAGTCGTACTCGTCGTGATCCAAATCACCGATGATCCAAGCGCCGAACGGACGGCACCTCCGCGTTCAACACACGTACGGTTGGGAGAGACGTCTCCTCCTTCTTGATCCAGCAAGGGGGAGGAGAGGTTGATGGAGATCCAGCAGCACGATGGCGTGGTGGTGGAAGCAGCGGGGATCTCGGCAGGGCTTCGCCAAGCTCAGCGAGAGGGAGAGGTATTACGGGGGGAAGAGGGAGGCGCCAGGGGCTTGGGTGCGCAGCCCTCCCTCCCCCCTCTTTATATAGGGGGCCTTGGGGGGCGCCGGCCCCTAGAGATCTAATCTCAAGGGGGGCGGCGGCCAAGGGGGGGACTTGCCCCCCAAGTCAGGTGGGGCGCCCCCCACCCCAGGGTTTCCAACCCTAGGCGCAGGGGGAGGCCCATGGGGGGCACACCAGCCCACCAGGGGCTGGTTCCCTTCCCACTTCAGCCCATGGGGCCCTCCGGGATAGGTGGCCCCACCCGGTGGACCCCCGGGACCCTTCCGGTGGTCCCGGTACAATACCGGTAACCCCCGAAACTTTCCCGGTGGCCGAAACTGGACTTCCTATATGCAAATCTTTACCTCCGGACCATTCCGGAACTCCTCGTGATGTCCGGGATCTCATCCGGGACTCCGAACAACTTTCGGGTTACCGCATAGTAATATCTCTACAACCGTAGCGTTACCGAACCTTAAGTGTGTAGACCCTACGGGTTCGGGAGACACGCAGACATGACTGAGACGACTCTCCGGTCAATAACCAACAGCGGGATCTGGATACCCATGTTGGCTCCCACATGCTCCTCGATGATCTCATCGGATGAACCATGATGTCGGGGATTCAATCAATCCCGTATACAATTCCCTTTGTCAATCGGTATGTTACTTGCCCGAGATTCGATCGTCGGTATCCCAATACCTCGTTCAATATCGTTACCGGCAAGTCACTTTACTCGTTCCGTAATGCATGATCCCGTGACTAACTACTTAGTCACATTGAGCTCATTATGATGATGCAATACCGAGTGGGCCCAGAGATACCTGTAGACAAATCCCAGTCTCGATCCGAGCCAACCCAACAGACACTTTCGGAGATACCTGTAGTGCACCTTTATAGCCACCCAGTTACGTTGTGACGTTTGGTACACCCAAAGCATTCCTACGGTATCCGGGAGTTGCACGATCTCATGGTCTAAGGAAATGATACTTGACATTAGAAGAGCTTCAGCAAACGAACTACACGATCTAGTGCTATGCTTAGGATTGGGTCTTGTCCATCACATCATTCTCCTAATGATGTGATCCCGTTATCAATGAAATCCAATGTCCATGGTCAGGAAACCGTAACCATCTATTAATCAATGAGCTAGTCAACTAGAGGCTTACTAGGGACATGTTATGGTCTATGTGTTCACACATGTATTACGATTTCCGGATAACACAATTATAGCATGAACAATAGACAATTATCATGAACAAGGAAATATAAAAATAATCATTTTATTATTGCCTCTAGGGCATATTTCCAACACAAGTCTCCTCCCACGCCGCCTCTCCTCCTGCTTCTCCTCGTCGCCACCAACCGTCTCGACCTCACCGCGGGCAGCAGCAGTTGCTGCAGCACCCTCTCGCCGACGCCGCGCTCGGATCTCCACCGCGCCTCGCCTTTGACATCGGCTTCCGCATCCCATGGCCACGAGCGCCACCAGCAGCAGGTTCAGGCCGTCCCGCCGAGTCCCTTGCCGCCCTCCTGCACCTTGTCTCCGGCCCTGTTCGTCGGAGCCACGCCTCTCGGTGCCCGCAGCCGCGTCGCCGGCGTTCCTCCTCAACGCTGCCGCCTCGAACCTCCTCCGCGCGCCAAGTCCCGCCACGGCCATCACCTCCCCGACGCCCTTGCTGCTGCTGCTAGACCACCTCGGTGCCACCAGGGAGTGCCATGGCCTCCATCGAGACCCTTGGAATCATCAAGACCGCCAAGTACCATGACATACGGCGCCCGAACGACTACCGCACCGAACGCCAAGTACAACTATGAACCCGAAGACCTCGGATGCATCAAGTTCCTCTACAACCCGTGTACGACTACGTGATTTCACCAAGTACCCCTCGGATGCGCCAAGTTCGACTACATGGACCAACAAGTTCCTCTACCGATGACTCTAACGACTATGAAACGTGTACCACTACCGTCGACCCGCGAAGACCCCGTGGACGTCAAGTTCCTTGTCGTGACCCCGAGCATCTACGGAACATGAACCACTACTTCCTCTCCGACTTGTGAACCACTACTTCCACTACTTCCCTCAACGAACTTGATCCGTTTCAAAAGGCACGCTTCGAAGGTATAACCCGAGACGACGTCCGTGGAGCGAATGCTTTGTTGTATGAGATGCTCGCGTTTGCACCGTGTCCCAGTTGTTGCTTGCGCGTTCCTTGTTTCCATGCCACCAACATGTGGGACACCCGGTAATCAGGATCACCCCACCATCTTTTGCATGTTTTGCACATCCGCACACTTGCTCTTTTGCACCGGTATCTCAATGAGTTATCGGATCATCGGAAGGTTGCCGTGGCACCATTTTCGTTATCGTTGTCGTGGCACCCTTTTCGTTCCACCACGGTAACAAATGCTTCATAACATGCTCATGTCCACGTTTTCATAAAATTGCTTAAAAACTTGCATATGTCATTCGCATCATGATAACAACATTTAAATGTTTACAATTGATGTTTGCATTAAAATTGCTAAATGACATGAGGATTTTCCGGAATTATTGTTTGTTGTTCCGGCCTCATTTAAATTGCCTAGATAGTTAGTTTACTTATGCTTCACCTCTTGCCATGTTAATCAACATTTAATATTGTTGGGTACATAACCGAGAGAACTAAACAATTGATGTGGTGTTTCGTCAATATGCAACTCGTTGCATATTGAGCTCCACTTAACTTGTAGTTTCGTTTGTGCACTTTGCCATGCCATGCCTCTTTAAACCGGACATGCATCATACTTGTTTGTGCATCATGGCATGTGTATGTGGTGGTTGTTTACTATGTTGTTTGTCTCTTTCCTGGTTGCTTCTCTCGTTAGCTTCGGTTTCATTCCGGAGTTGTGAGGATTCGTTTGACTACATCCGTTTGTCTTCTTCATGGACTCGTTCTTCTTCCTTGCAGGATCTCAGGCAAGATGACCATACCCTCGAAATCACTTCTATCTTTGCTTGCTAGTTGTTCGCTCTATTGCTATGTCGCGCTACCTACCACTTGCTTATCAAGCCTCCCAAATTTCCATGAACCTCTAACCTTTGTCACCCTTCCTAGCAAACCGTTGTTTGGCTATGTTACCGCTTTTGCTCAGCCCCTCTTATAGCGTTGCTAGGTGCAGGTGAAGATGAAGATTGCTCCATGTTGGATTATGTTTATGTTGGGATATCACAATATCTCTTATATTTTAATGCATCTATATACCTGGTAAAGGGTGGAAGGCTCGGCCTTATGCCTGGTGTTTTGTTCCACTCTTGCCGCCCTAGTTTCCGTCATACCGGTGTTATGTTCCTTGATTTTGCGTCCCTTACATGGTTGGGTGATTTATGGGACCCCCTTAACAGTTCGCTTTGAATAAAACTCATCCAGCAAGGCCCAACCTTGGTTTTACATTTGCCTCACCTAGCCTTTTTCCCTTGGGAGTCGCGCTCCCGAGGGTCATCTTATTTTACCCCCCCCGGGCCAGTGCTCCTCGGAGTGTTGGTCCAAACTAGAGCCACTTGCAGCGCCACCTCGGGGAAACTTGAGGGCTGGTTTTAGTTGTACGTAGTGTTCATCCGGTGTGTCCTGAGAACGAGGTACGTGCGACTCCTATCGGGATTGTCGACACATCGGGCGGCTTTGCTGGTCTTGTTTTACCATTGTCGAAATGTCTTGTAACCGGGATGCCGAGACTTATCGGGTCTTCCCGGGAGAAGGAATATCCTTCGTTGACCGTGAGAGCTTATAATGGGCTAAGTTGGGACACCCCTGCAGGGTATAAACTTTCGAGAGCCGTGCCCGCGGTTATGTGGCAGATGGGAATTTGTTAATATCCGGTTGTAGAGAACTTGACACTCGACTTAATTAAAACGCATCAACTACGTGTGTAGCCGTGATGGTCCCTTCTCGGCGGAGTCCGGGAAGTGAACACGGCTTTTGGGTTATGTCTGACGTAGGTAGGAGTTCAGGATCACTTCTTGATCATTACTAGTTGACGACCGTTCCGTTGCTCCTCTTCTCGCTCTTATTTGCGTATGTTAGCCACCATACATGCTAGTGCTTGCTGCAGCTCCACCTCATTACCCCATCCTTTCCTATAAGCTTAAATAGTCTTGATCTCGCGGGTGTGAGATTGCTGAGTCCTCGTGACTCACAGATACTTCCAAAACAGTTGCAGGTGCCGATGATACCAGTGCAGATGACGCAACCGAGTTCAAGTGGGAGTTCGACGAGGACCTTGGTTGTTACTATGTTTCGTTTCCTGTTGATCAGTAGTGGAGCCCAGTTGGGACGATCGGGGATCTAGCATTTGGGGTTGTCTTCTTTTCTTTTGGTTCCGTAGTCGGACCTATGTGTGTACTCTGATTGATGTATGATTTATTTATGTATTGTGTGAAGTGGCGATTGTAAGCCAACTCTTTATCCCATTCTTGTTCATTACATGGGATTGTGTGAAGATGACCCTTCTTGCGACAAAACCACAATGCGGTTATGCCTCTAGGTCGTGCCTCGACACGTGGGAGATATAGCCGCATCGTGGGTGTTACATACCCTGGGCTGAACTTGGACCAGCTGGCCACTCTTCGTGCCGAAGCCGGCGAGGAGTTGGAAGCGGTGGCGCCCCAGCTCTATCACCGCGCCACGGCGATTGCTGAGTACATAGACACCAGCATCTTCCTCCCCGAGCTGGATGAATCTGGCGCCGAGGTGCCCCCCAACTGGTTCGGGCTGAACCCGGAAGGCGGTGAGGACTCGGTGGAGGAGATCGCCTCCAGCAATGAGGGTGAGGAGGAGGAGGATGAGGATGAGGATGAGGACGGCGAAGACGATGCGCCGGATGGTGAAGACGACGGCCGGCCTCAGGCTGACCAGGTCTCGACCAACGAACGAGACGCCGGCAAGCCGACTGCTGCCGATGCTGACCAGGCCAAGACCCACCAGGCGGCCGCTCCACCACCCGAAGCCTCTACCTCCGCCGACCCCTTCGATGCGGCTGCTGCTCCTCTGGCCTAGGCGGCCAAGTTATCTTTCCTTTTCCTGTTTGTAACCGCTTGAACAAAAATTGTTAAGTCCGCGCAGTTCCACCCGCTGGGGGTGTATTCATACTCCGTTGAATGCTGGCCAAGGGCCTTTTGCTGTAAAAAATTGTCTTTTTCCGATTTCCGACTTGTCTTGCTTTCCTACTCCTTTGGCTTTTTCCTTTGCCGCCTTCCCTTGGATGCCGCCTTGCCAGCCGGACAGCCGCTCTGCGGTCTGTGGCTGGGTCAAGTAGTTGGCCGTTTTGGGAAGGCAAGTACTTTAGCCGTTTGGTGGAGTGTAGCAAATTATGTTAGAAACCGGCCGGCCGGCTGCTCAGCAGTCGGTCGGCGAGGCAAGGAGCCGGCTCAGCCTATGAAAATGCTTTATTCCTTAGCCATTTTTCGTGAGGGCACCGTTTCCTGCCTTTAACTCTTGCCGGCCGGACAGTCGGTCTGCGAGCTGCGGCTTGTGGCAAAAGAGGGCTTAGGTACTGGCACACTACTTGTCCGACTGCAGGTAGCATTCACATAGTACAAGGCGGCAAGCCCCCGGGCCAACTGGTCTAACCCGGTGCCAGGCAGAATAATGAAATAACATATTCATAGGCATAGAACTTATCATATAGATAAAGAAAGGGTAGCCCCCGAGTGCTCCTCGAGGGGCCCGATGTCTTGTACTTAATATAAAAGGTAGCGTGGTACATACTCCATCAACTGTAAAATCTTCCAAGGAGATTCGCGTTCCATGGGCGCTATGTTTCCTTGCCCGAATCGTCTCTCTTGCGTGCTCTTGGCTTCTGCGCGTCGATGAGGTAGTAGGAGTCATTGCCCAATGCTTTACTGATGATGAAGGGGCCTCCCCAAGGGGCCGAGAGCTTGTGCTGGCTAGCTGTTCGCTGGATCAGTCGGAGCACAAGGTCGCCCTCTTAGAAAGATCTTGGCTTGACCTTCCGCCTGTGGTAGCGGCAAAGACTCTGCTGGTAGATAGCGGACCGGCTGAGTGCCAACAGCCGGCCCTCTTCCAGCAGATCGACACCGTCTTCTCGCGCTTCCTTCACCTCCACCTCCGTGTACATGGTGACACGAGGCGAGTCATACTCAATGTTAGTTGGGATGACAGCCTCGACACCGTACACGAGAAAAAATGGAGTGAAGCCGGTTGATTTGTTCGGAGTGGTGCGGAGGCTCCAAAGGACGGACGGCAGCTCGTCGATCCAGCAGCCGGCCGACCACTCCAAAGGCTCGACCAGTCGGGGCTTGATGCCGAAGAGGGTGAGGCCGTTTGCTCGCTTGACTTGGTCGTTTGACTGCGGGTGGGCAACGGACGCTAAGACCAGTTAGATGACCTGCGTCGCGCAGAAATGGGCCAAGGCTCCTTTTGCAAAATTTGTTCCATTGTCGGTGATGATGTTGTGTGGTACTCCGTACCGGGCGGTGATGTCTGCAATGAAGGTCACAGCAGTCGGACCATTCAACTTCATGATTGGCTTTGCTTCAATCCACTTGGTGAACTTGTCCACAGCAACGAGCAGATGGGTCATGCCGCCGCGTGCTGTCTTGAATGGTCCCACCATATCCAACCCCCAGACAACAAAGGGCCAAGCTAGGGGGATGGTTTTGAGTGTAGAAGCCGATAGATGTTGCTGGGAGCTGAACTTCTGAAAACCTTTGCAATGCTTGACCAATTCCTTGGCGTCTTCCAACGCAGTCGGCCAAAAGAAACCATGGCAGAAAGCCTTGGCAACAAGGGATCTGGAGGCCGCGTGGTGGCCGCACTCGCCTTGGTGGATATCTTTGAGGATTGCTTGGCCTTTCTCTGATTCTATGCAGCGTTGGAAGACTCCAATCACACTGCGCCTGACGAGCTCTCTGTTTATTATCGTGTAGGCTCCTGCTCGGTGCTGCACTTGCCGGGCCGAGATCTCATCGGCCGGCAGCTCTCTATTCACCAGAAACTTGAGGATAGGCTCTGCCCATGACGGTGCTTGAATTTCTTCTACTGCCACTACGGCCACTTGTACAAGGGCGGTTGGGTTGGGAGGCGGCGGGTTGGAATCGATTGCCGCTTGCTGCGTTGCTGAAGTCCCCGGGCCAACTGCTGCAGCCCCCGGGCCGGGTTGTGAAGTCCCCGGTCCGGGTGCGACTGCTGCAGTCCCCGAGCCGCGTGGTGAAGTCCCCGGGCCAACTGCTGCAGCCCCCGAGTCGGGTTGTGAAGTCCCCGGGCCGGGTGCGATTGCCGTAGTCCCCGCGCCGCCTGCTGAAGTCCCCGGGCCGGCTGCTGCAGCCCCCGAGTCGGATCCGACTACTTCGGGAGGAGCCGGCACGAAGATGGACTCAGATTCTGGAGAAGGCTTGATCGACGGCTTGCGGAGGCACTGAAGGGAAATGCCGGCTGGTATTGCTTGACGGGTGGAGCCGATCCGGGCCAAGGCGTCTCCTGCTCGTTGATACGTCTCCAACGTATCTATAATTTTTTATTGTTCCATGCTATATTATATTCTGTTTTGGATGATTAACGGGCTTTATTATACACTTTTATATTATTTTTGGGACTAACCTATTAACCGGAGGCCCAACCCGAATTGCTGTTTTTTGCGTATTTCAGTGTTTCGCAGAAAAAGAATATCAAACAGAGTCCAAACGGAATGAAACCTTCGGGAACGTGATTTTCGGAACGAACGTGATCCAGAGGACTTGGAGTCTACGTCAAGAAATCAACCAGGAGAGCACGAGGCAGGGGGCGCGCCTACCCCCTGGGCGTGCCCTCCACCCTCTTGGGGCCCATGTTGCTCCACCAACGTACTTCTTCCTCCTATATATACCTACGTACCCCCAAACTATTAGATACGGACCCAAAAACCTAATTCCACCGCCACAACCTTGTGTACCCATGAGATCCCATCTTGCGGCCTTTTCCGGTGCTCCGCTGGAGGGGGCATTGATCACGGAGGGCTTCTACATCAACACCATAGCCTCTCCGATGATGTGTGAGTAGTTTACCTCAGACCTTCGGGTCCATAGTTATTAGCTAGATGGCTTCTTCTCTCTCTTTGGATCTCAATAAAAAGTTCTCCACGATTCTTGTGGAGATCTATTCCATGTAATCTTCTTTTGCGGTGTGTTTGTTGAGACCGATGAATTGTGGGTTTATGATCAAGTTTATCTATGAACAATATTTGAATCTTCTCTGAATTCTTTTATGTATGATTGGTTATCTTTTTGAGCTATATAGTTTTTGCTCTAGTGCTTCACTTATATCTTTTAGAGCACGGTGGTGGATTTGTTTTACAGAAACTATTGTTCTCTCATGCTTTACTCATATTATTTTGAGAGTCCTACAAAACAACATGCTAATTTCCTTAAATTGAAAAATTAGTCCTAAAAGTAATAGGCATCCAGGACTAGAATTTTTTTATCTTATGAGTGTGTTGAATACTATGAGAAGTTTGATGCTTGATAATTGTTTTGAGATATGAAGATGGTGATATTAGAGTCATGCTAGTTGAGTAGTTGTGAATTTGAGAAATACTTGTGTTAAAGTTTGTGATTCCCGTAGCATGCACGTATGGTGAACCATTGTGTGATGAAGTCGGAGCATGATTTATTTATTTATTGTCTTCCTTATGAGTGGCGGTCGGGGACGAGCGATGGTCTTGTCCTACCAATCTATCCCCCTAGGAGCATGCGTGTAATACTTTGCTTTGATAACTTGTAGATTTTTGCAATAAGTATATGAGTTCTTTATGACTAATGTTGAGTCCATGGATTATACGCACTCTCTTCCTTCCACCATTCCTAGCCTCTCTAATACCGCACACTTTTCGCCAGTATCATACACCCACCATATACCTTCCTCAAAACAGCCACCATACCTACCTATCTTGGCATTTCCATAGCCATTCCGAGATATATTGCCATGCAACTTACCACCGTTCCGTTTACTAAGACACGCTTCATCATTGTCATATTGCTTTTCATGATCATGTAGTTGACATCATATTTGTGGCAAAGCCACCGTTCATAATTCTTTCATACATGTCACTCTTGATTCATTGCATATCCCGGTACTCCGCCGGAGGCATCACATAGAGTCATATTGTTGTTCTAAGTATTGAGTTGTAATTCTTGAGTTGTAAGAAAATAAAAGTGTGATGATCATCATTATTAGAGCATTGTCCCAAGTGAGGAAAGGATGATGTAGACTATGATTCCCCCACAAGTTGGGATGAGACTCCGGACGAAAAATAAAAAGAAAAATAAAAGAGGCCAAAAAAAAGGAGAAAAGGCCCAAATAAAAAATGAGAGAAAAAGAGAGAAGGGACAATGTTACTATCCTTTTACCACACTTGTGCTTCAAAGTAGCACCATGATCTTCATGATAGAGGGTCTCCTATGATATCACTCTCATATACTAGTGGGAATTTTTCATTATATAACTTGGCTTGTATATTCCAATGATGGGCTTCCTCAAAATGCCCTAGGTCTTCGTGAGCAAGCGAGTTGGATGCACACCCACTTAGTTTCTTTTGTTGAGCTTTCATATATTTATAGCTCTAGTGCATCCATTGCATGGAAATCCCTACTCACTCACATTGATATCTATTGATGGGCATCTCCATAGCCCGTTGATATGCCTAGTTGATGTGAGACTATCTTCTCCTTTTTGTCTTCTCCACAACCACCATTCTATTCCACATATAGTGCTATGTCCATGGCTCACGCTCATGTATTGCGTTACGATTGAAAAAGTTTGAAACACCAAAAGTATGAAACAATTGCTTGGCTTGTCATCGGGGTTGTGCATGATTTAAATATTTTGTGTGGTGAAGATAGAGCATAGCTAGACTATATGATTTTGTAGGGATAACTTTCTTTGGCCATGTTATTTTGAGAAGACATAATTGCTTGGTTAGTATGCTTGAAGTATAATTATTTTTATGTCAATATTAAACTTTTATCTTGAATCTTTTGGATCTGAATATTCATACCACAATTAAGAGAATTACATTGAAAATTATGCTAAGTAAGCATTCCACATCAAAATTTCTGTTTTTATCATTTACCTACTCAAGGACGAGCAGGACTTAAGCTTGGGGATGCTTGATACGTCTCCAACGTATCTATATTTTTTGATTGTCCCATGCTATATTATATTCTGTTCTGGATGATTAACGGGCTTTATTATACACTTTTATATTATTTTTGGGACTAACGTATTAACCGGAGGCCCAGCCTGAATTGCTGTTTTTTTCCTATTTCAGTGTTTCGCAGAAAAAGAATATCAAATGGAGTCCAAACGGAATGAAACCTTCGGGAACGTGATTTTTGGAACGAACGTGATCCAGAGGACTTGCAGTCTACGTCAAGAAATCAACCAGGAGAGCACGAGGGGGGGGCCCACGTTGCTCCACCGATGTACTTCTTCCTCCTATATATACCTACGTACCCCCAAACTATCACATACGCACCCAAAAACCTAATTGCACCGCCACAACCTTCTGTACCCGTGAGATCCCATCTTGGGGCCTTTTCCGGCGCTCCGCTGGAGGGGGCATTGATCACGGAGGGCTTCTACATAAACACCATAGCCTCTCCAATGATGTGTGAGTAGTTTACCTCAGACCTTCGGGTCCATAGTTATTAGCTAGATGGCTTCTTCTCTCTCTTTGGATCTCAATACAAAGTTCTCCACGATTCTTGTGGAGATCTATTCGATGTAATCTTCTTTTGCGGTGTGTTTGTTGAGACCGATGAATTGTGGGTTTATGATCAAGTTTATGTATGAACAATATTTGAATCTTCTCTGAATTCTGTTATGTACGATTGGTTATCTTTGCAAGTATCTTCGAATTATCAGTTTGGTTTGGCCTACTAGATTGATCATTCTTGCAATGGGAGAAGTGCTTAGCTTTGGGTTCAATCTTGCGGTGTCCTTTCCCAGTGACAGCAGGGGCAGCAAGGCACGTATTGTATTGTTGCCATCGAGAATAAAAAGATGGGGTTTATATCATATTGCATGAGTTTATCCCTCTACATCATGTCATCTTACTTGAAGCATTACTCTGTTCTTATGAACTTAATACTCTAGATGCATGTTGGATAGCGGTCGATGTGTGGAGTAATAGTAGTAGATTCAGAATCGTTTCGGTCTACTTGTCGCGGACGTGATGCCTATATACATGATCATACCTAGATATTCTCATAACTATGCTCAATTCTATCAATTGGTCAACACTAATTTGTTCACCCACCGTAATACTTATGCTCTCGAGAGAAGCCACTAGTGAAACCTATGGCCCCCGGGTCTATTTTCCATCATATGAATCTTCCAACACTTAGTAATTTTTATTGCCTTTTATTTTACTTTGCATCTTTATCATAAAAATACCAAAAATATTATCTTATCATATCTATCAGATCTCACTCTCGTAAGTGACCGTTGAGGGATTGACAACCCCTTTATCGCGTTGGTTGCGAGGTTCTTATTTGTTTGTATAGGTGTGAGGGACTCATGCATGATCTCCTACTGGATTGATACCTTAGTTCTCAAAAACTGAGGGAAATACTTACGCTACTTTACTGCATCACCCTTTCCTCTTCAAGGGAAAACCAACGCAGTGCTCAAGAGGTAGCAAGAAGGATTTCTGACGCCATTGCCGGGGAGGCTCACAGTAAGTCAAGTCAAGATTTGATTTCCCGTCAACGAGCCATTTCTGGCAGCGTTGCCGGGGAGATTCGCGCCAAGTCAAGTCAAGTCAAGACATACCAAGTACCCATCACAAACTCTTATCCCTCGCATTATATTATTTGCCATTTGCCTCTCGTTTTCCTCTCCTCCACTTCACCCTTGCCGTTTTATTCGCCCTCTCTTTTCCGTTCATCGCTTTCTTGCTTGTCTTATCGTTATGGCTAGTCCTCTATCTTCTCCGTTGTCTCCAGAGAATGAACTTCTTAATTTTAAGCAAAGGGAGGGAGAAAATCTAAAAGACGCTTGGTATAGAATTTGCAATGCTCAAAATAGATCTACCAGGAAGCAATCTACTTCCTTTCTTCTCCAAAAAATTTATGTCGGCGCTACTCCTTGGTACAGATATATTCTTGATACCATTACCGGAGGGAATTTCTTGGGTAGCCATACTTTTGATTCTTATAATGCTATGATAGATTTGTTTGGCGCACCACCTCTTTTGGTTAATGGAACTATGTTAACTTTGGAACATGTGATGCAAAGGCTTGAAATTATTGAAAATAAAGTTCCTACTGTAGAGTTGATTGAGAATTTGGATAAAAAGATCCACAACCAAATTACCCAATATGAATCTAAGGTGGGAGTCGTTCTGAAAAGTTTTAAGGAAAAAGAACCTATAGTTAATGAAAGAATAGATCAAGATTCTACTAGGATCGATAAACTTGAGGGAATTATCACCAACTTGGGGACCGCTTTTTCTTCCGTTAAAAACACTCCAAATCCTCCTGCCAAAATTGCCAAGCTTGTTTATGTTCCTAAAAATAAGGATGAATCCTCTAAGGAAACTGCGGATCTAAAATCAATAAGTGTTCATCCCAATCTTTTTTCTATCATTAAGGAACCGTTTGTTGCAAATGATTTTATTGATTTTGTGCCTAGAAGTTTGATAATTAATAAAAAGAAAGAAACTCCTAGGGGTTGTAGGTGTCTTATTGAAGAATTACCTACCAAAGATAGCAATACCTAGATCTATCCTTGCTTTTATGCCTAACTAGGGGCGTTAAACGATAGCGCTTGTTGGGAGGCAACCCAATTTTATTTTAGTTTTTTGTTTTTTGCTTCTGTTTAGGAATAAATATTTGATCTAGCCTCTGGTTAGACTTGTTTTTATGTTTTAATTAGTGTTTGTGCCAAGTTAATCCTATAGGATCTTCTTGGATGATAGTTATTTGATCTTGCTGAAAATTCCAGAAACTTTCTGTTCACGAAAACAATTGTTAAAAATCACCAGAACGTGATAAAATATTGATCCCAATTTCTGCTGATCAATTAACAAATTGTCTAGGTCTTCCTATTTTGGTAGATTTTTTTGAGTTCCAGAAGTTTGCGTTAGTTACAGATTACTACAGACTGTTCTGTTTTTGACAGATTCTGTTTTTCGTGTGTTGTTTGCTTATTTTGATGAATCTATGGCTAATAAAATAGTTTATAAACCATAGAGAAGTTGGAATACAGTAGGTTTAACACCAATATAAATAAATAATGAGTTCATTACAGTACCTTGAAGTGGTGTTTTCTTTTCTTTCGCTAACGGAGCTCACGAGATTTTCTGTTAAGTTTTGTGTTGTGAAGTTTTCAAGTTTTGGGTAAAAGATTTGATGGATTATGGAACAAGGAGTGGCAAGAGCCTAAGCTTGGGGATGCCCATGGCACCCCAAGATAATCTAAGGACACCAAAAAGCCAAAGCTTGGGGATGCCCCGGAAGGCATCCCCTCTTTCGTCTACTTCCATCGGTAACTTTACTTGGAGCTATATTTTTATTCACCACATGATATGTGTTTTGCTTGGAGCGTCTTGTATGATTTGAGTATTTGATTTTTAGTTTACCACAATCATACTTGCTGTACACACCTTTTGAGAGAGACACACATGATTCGGAATTTATTAGAATACTCTATGTGCTTCACTTATACTTTTTGAGCTATATAATTTTTGCTCTAGTGCTTCACTTATATCTTTTAGAGCACGGTGGTGGATTTGTTTTATAGAAACTAGTGTTCTCTCATGCTTCACTTATATTATTTTGAGAGTCCTACAAAACAGCATGGTAATTTGCTTAAATTGAAAAATTAGTCCTCAAAGTAATAGGCATCCAGGACTAGAAATAATATTATCTTATATGTGTTGAATACTATGAGAAGTTTGATGCTTGATAACTGTTTTGAGATATGAAGATGGTGATATTGGAGTCATGCTAGTTGAGTAGTTGTGAATTTGAGAAATACTTGTGTTAAAGTTTGTGATTCCCGTAGCATGCACGTATGGTGAACCATTGTGTGATGAAGTCGGAGCATGATTTATTTATTGATTGTCTTCCTTATGAGTGGCGGTCGGGGATGAGCAATGTTCTTTTCCTACCAATCTATCCCCCTAGGAGCATGCGTGTAATACTTTTCTTTGATAACTTGTAGATTTTTGCAATAAGTATATGAGTTCTTTATGACTAATGTTGAGTCCATGGATAATACGCACTCTCTTCCTTCCACCATTGCTAGCCTCTCTAATACCGCGCACTTTTCGCCGGTATCATACACCCACCATATACCTTCCTCAAAACAGCCACCATACCTACCTATCTTGGCATTTCCATAGCCATTCCGAGATATATTGCCATGCAACTTACCACCGTTCCGTTTACTATGACACGCTTCATCATTGTCATATTGCTTTGCATGATCATGTAGTTGACATCGTATTTGTGGCAAAGCCACCGTTCATAATTCTTTCATACATGTCACTCTTGATTCATTGCATATCCCGGTACTCCGCCGGAGGCATCACATAGAGTCATATTGTTGTTCTAAGTATTGAGTTGAAATTCTTGAGTTGTAAGAAAATAAAAGTGTGATGATCATCATTATTAGAGCATTGTCCCAAGTGAGGAAAGGATGATGGAGACTATGATTCCCCCACAAGTCGGGATGAGACTCCGGACGAAAAATAAAAGAGGCCATAAAAAGAGAAAAGGCCCAAAATAAAAAATGAGAGAAAAAGAGAGAAGGGACAATGTTACTATCCTTTTACCACACTTGTGCTTCAAAGTAGCACCATGATCTTCATGATAGAGAGTCTCCTATGATATCACTTTCATATACTAGTGGGAATTTTTCATTATAGAACTTGGCTTGTATATTCCAATGATGGGCTTCCTCAAAATGCCCTAGGTCTTCGTGAGCAAGCGAGTTGGATGCACACCCACTTAGTTTCTTTTGTTGAGCTTTCATATATTTATAGCTCTAGTGCATCCGTTGCATGGCAATCCCTACTCACTCACATTGATATCTATTGATGGGCATCTCCATAGCCCGTTGATACGCCTAGTTGATGTGAGACTATCTTCTCCTTTTTGTCTTCTCCACAACCACCATTCTATTCCACATATAGTGCTATGTCCATGGCTTACGCTCATGTATTGCGTGAAGATTGAAAAAGTTTGAGAACACCAAAAGTATGAAACAATTGCTTGGCTTGACATCGGGGTTGTGCATGATTTAAATACTTTGTGTGGTGAAGATAGAGCATAGCCAGACTATATGATTTTGTAGGGATAACTTTCTTTGGCCATGTTATTTTGAGAAGACATAATTGCTTGGTTAGTATGCTTGAAGTATTATTATTTTTATGTCAATATTAAACTTTTATCTTGAATCTTTTGGATCTGAATATTCATACCACAATTAAGAGAATTACATTGAAAATTATGCTAAGTAAGCATTCCACATCAAAAATTCTGTTTTTATCATTTACCTACTCGAGGGCGAGCAGGAATTAAGCTTGGGGATGCTTGATACGTCTCCAACGTATCTATAATTTTTTATTGTTCCATGCTATATTATATTCTTTTATGGATGATTAACGGGCTTTATTATACACTTTTATATTATTTTTGGGACTAACCTATTAACCGGAGGCCCAGCCCGAATTGCTGTTTTTTGCCTATTTAAGTGTTTCGCAGAAAATGAATATCAAACAGAGTCCAAACGGAATGAAACCTTCGGGAACGTGATTTTCAGAACGAACGTGATCCAGAGGACTTGGAGTCTACGTCAAGAAATCAACCAGGAGAGCACGAGGAAGGGGGCGCGCCTACCCCCCTGGGCGCGCCCTCCACCCTCGTGGGGCCCATGTTGCTCCACCGACGTACTTCTTCCTCCTATATATACCTACGTACCCCCAAACTATCAGATACGGAGCCAAAAACCTAAGTCCACTGCCGCAACCTTCTGTACCCGTGAGATCCCATCTTGGGGCCGTTTTCGGCGCTCCGCCGGAGGGGGCATTGATCACGGAGGGCTTCTACATCAACACCATAGCCTCTCCGATGATGTGTGAGTAGTTTACCTCAGACCTTCGGGTCCATAGTTATTAGCTAGATGGCTTCTTCTCTCTCTTTGGATCTCAATACAAAGTTCTCCACGATTCTTGTGGAGATCTATTCGATGTAATCTTCTTTTGCGGTGTTTGTTGAGACCGATGAATTGTGGGTTTATGATCAAGTTTATCTATGAACAATATTTGAATCTTCTCTGAATTCTTTTATGTATGATTGGTTATCTTTGCAAGTCTCTTCGAAGTATCAGTTTGGTTTGGCCTACTAGATTGATCTTTCTTGCAATGGGAGAAGTGCTTAGCTTTGGGTTCAATCTTGCGGTGTCCTTTCCCAGTGACAGCAGGGGCAGCAAGGCACGTATTGTATTGTTGCCATCGAGGATAAAAAGACGGGGTTTATATCATATTGCATGAGTTTATCCCTGTACATCATGTCATTTTACTTAAAGCATTACTCTGTTCTTATGAACTTAATACTCTAGATGCATGCTGGATAGCGGTCAATGTGTGGAGTAATAGTAGTAGATGCAGAATCGTTTCGGTCTACTTGTCACGGACGTGATGCCTATATACATGATCATACCTAGATATTCTCATAACTATGCTCAATTCTTTCAATTGCTCAACAGTAATTTGTTCACCCACCGTAATACTTATGCTCTCGAGAGAAGCCACTAGTGAAACCTATGGCCCCCGGGTCTATTTTCCATCATATTAATCTTCCAACACTTAGTTATTTTTATTGCCTTTTATTTTACTTTGCATCTTTATCATAAAAATACCAAAAATATTATCTTATCGTATCTATCAGATCTCACTCTCGTAAGTGACCGTTGAGGGATTAACAACCCCTTTATCGTGTTGGTTGCGAGGTTCTTATTTGTTTGTGTAGGTGTGAGGGACTCGTGCGTGATCTCCTACTGGATTGATACCTTGGTTCTCAAAAACTGAGGGAAATACTTACGCTACTTTACTGCATCACCCTTTCCTTTTCAAGGGGAAACGAACGCAGTGCTCAAGAGGTAGCACTCGTTGTCATTTCGTGGCACATGAAGGAACTCACACCCTTCAAAGTATCCGCTGAGTTGCTGGACGAGGAAATGGTAGCTCGCGATGTTTGCATCCTTGGCGTCCCAGTCACCAGACGACTGTTGGACCACCAAGTCGGAGTCGCCGTAGCACAGGATCCGGCGGATGCCGATCTCTTTGGCTAGCCGGAGGCCGTGTATTAGTGCTTCATATTCGGCTACATCGTTGGAGGCGGCGAAATGGATTTGCAATGTGTATATGAGCTTGTCGCCTTTGGGAGAAGTGAGAACAATGCCGGCTCCCAAGCCAGTGCGCATCTTTGAGCCATCGAAGTGCATCCGCCAATGAGTGGAGTGTGGAGCTGGCGGCAGGTACTGGGTCTCGGCCCAGTCAACAAGGAACTCGGCCAATGCTTGGGACTTGATGGCGGTGCGTGGCTGGTAAAAGATGGTGTATGGGGCCAACTCTATGGCCCATTTGGCCACCCGGCCATATGCATGTCTGTTGCCAATGATCTCGGCAAGTGGGGCAGTGCAGACAACTGTAATTGGGTGCTCTTGAAAGTATGGCGTCAGCTTCTTGGCGGCAAAGTGCACGCCATAGCACATCTTCTGGTAGTGAGGGTAGTTCTGCTTGGAGGTTGACAGCACCTCGCTCAAATTGTACACGGGCCTCTGGACCGGCTGTGCTCTGCCGTCTTCTGGGCGCTCTACCACCATAACAGTGCTAACCACCCGGCTGGTGGCGGCGATGTAAAGGTACATAGGTTCTTTAGCAGCCAGAGCCGCCAGGACAGGCGGCGTGGTCAACATCTTCTTTAGCTGGAGAAAAGCTTCATCCGGCTTGTCATTCCACTCGAAATGAGTGCTTTTCTTCATGAGCTAGTATAGGGGAAGAGCCTTCTCGCCCAGCCGACTGATGAATTGGCTGATGGATGCCAAGCTGCCGGTAAACTTCTGGACGTCTCGCAGTTGGGTGGGTCTCTCCATCCTCTCGATGGCTTTGACCTTGACAGGGTTGCACTCAATGCCGCGCTCTGAGACCAGGAAGCCAATGGTACTCCAAAGATGCACTTCTCTGGGTTGAGCTTGATCTGAAACCGGCGCAGATTTTCAAAAGTTTCCTTGAGATCCTCCAAGGGGGTGCTACGCTTCTACGTCTTCACCATGATATCGTCTACATAGACGTGGGCATTCCTGCCGAGTTGCTTGAGGAGGCACTTCTGCATGCAACGCTAAAACGTGGCACCAGCATTTCTCAAGCCGAATTCATGGTCAGGTAGCAGAAGGCTCGAATAGTGTGATGAAGGCGGTCTTCAGGCGGTCTGCCGGGTTCAACTTGATCTGATGGTAACCTGAGTAGGCATCCAAGAAACTCAACAGCTCGCATCCGGCTGTGGAGTCTATCACTTGGTCAATCCGGGGTAATGCGAACGGATCCTTGGGGCAGGCTTTGTTGAGACTAGTGTAATGAATGCACATGCGCCACTTGTTGTTCTTCTTCAGTACAAGGACTGGCTTGGCAAGCCATTCTGGGAAGAAAGCTTCCATGATAAAGCCGGCTGCCAACAGGCGGGCGGTCTCGTCACCAACAATTCTTCTCTTCTCCTCCGACTGTCGGCGGAGAGGCTGTCTGACTGGTTTGGCGTCTGCTCTAACATGTAGCTTGTGCTCGGCGAAATCCGTCGGAACACTCGGCATGTCTTTGGGAGACCATGCAAAGATGTCCTAATTCTCACAGAGGAAATCGATGAGCTCGCTTTCCTATTTGCTGTCAAGGTTGGCACCTATGACAGCGTGCCTCTCCGGGTGCTCAAGGTTCAAGGGAAACTTCTTTGTTTCTTTGGCCGGCTTGAAGGAGCCCTCAGTCTCTGACTCTTTGGGCTCTGGTGACAGGTCCGGCTGCTTGCCGGCCATGGCCAGCACCCGGTCCAGGAGCTTCTTCTCAGCTGCAATCACGAGGGACTCGGCCAGCCGACTGCTGGCTGTAGCGCAGGTGGACGACTTCTCATAGTCTCCGTTGATCGTGATGATGCCCTTGGTTCCTGGCATCTTCATCTTGAGGTAGGCGTAATGAGGCACCGCCATGAACTTGGCTAGGGCAGGCCGGCCTAGGAGCACATGGTAAGGACTCTCTAGGTCAACCACCTCAAACCAAATCGCTTCTCGGCGGAAATGATCCTTGTCTCTGAAGAGGACGTCTATCTTGACTTTGCCGATTGGTGAGCAGGACAAGCCGGGCACAATGCCATGAAACACAGTCCGACTGGGCTGCAGCTGCATCTCTTTGATCTTCAACTTCTCCATGGTGTCGCGGTAAAGGATGTTGATGCTGCTACCGCCATCTATCAGAATCCTGGAGAAACGAGCAGCTCGCCTCTCTTTTGCAAGGGTAGCTACCAACACCAGGGCATAAGAACTTGGGGAAGGCATCACTTCCGGGTAGTTAGCCCGGCTCCAACTGATAGGCCTCTCAGACTAGTGCATGAATTCTGGTGCAGTTGAGGCAACTGCATTCACTTCTCGGTGCTGCTGACGCCGACTGTGTCTGTCATTGGCAACGCTGGTGAAGACAACGTAAGCACCATGCTCTTCAGGGTAATCATCTTGGATTACGCCGACTGCTGGATGGGCGGCCGGCTGCTGAGGTGGCGGAGCCGGCGGGCCAGCAGGCGGTGGGGGGAGTCCTTCTCCATTGGCGATGCGGACGAGCTAGTGGCATTTCCGAGTTGTATGGTTGGACGGCTTCGCACCGCTATGGAACTTGCAGGGGGCATCAAGGGTCTGCTCAAAGGAGAAAGCAGGCAACCAAACTGGCTTGCCGCCCTTCTGGCACTTGGGGAGGGGTTGTCCTTCAGGTTGCTGGTCCTCAACTGTCGCCACCTACCGACTGGTGGAAGCTGGCTGGGGGGCCTTGCGCTTGTTATCGTTCGGCTGCTGGCGCCGACTGTTGTCTCCAGCAGGCGTCGGAGGAACCGGAGGGAGCACCTTCCCAGAAGTATCCACGCGGAGCTCCGACTTCATGGAAGAGTCGGCAGTGGCGTACTTGTCTGCTATGATCAGCAGCTCGTCGAGTGTGGCCAGCTCATCGCAGAGGAGTCGGTTCTTGAGTAAGGTGCCCTCTCGGCACCCGGCAGTGAAGTACTCAATTGCTTGGACCTCGTGCACCCCTTCGCAGGAGTTGCGCATTTCAGCCCACCGCGTCAGGTTGTCACGGGTGGACTCGTTAGGGCCTTGGATGCACAGCGAGAGCTGGCGAGGCTTCGGCGGCCGCTTGTAGGTGCTGGTGAAGTTGCGGACGAAGACTTCAGTGAAATCTACCCAGCTGTTGATGCTGTGGGGCTTTAGGCTGTTCGGCCATGTCTGGGCCGTGCCCTAGAGCATGAGCGGAACGTACTTTACGGCAACGCGCTTGTTGCCGTTCGCTATGCTGACGGCCGTGGAATAGTCGACTAGCCAGTCCTCCGGCTTCATAGAGCCGTTGTACTTGGGCGTATCTCGTGGAAGCATGAGCCCTTTGGGGAAGGGCTCATCGCGGATGCGGGGGGCGAAACAATGCGGGCCCAGCGCGTCTTCCTCTTCTAGCGCTAGGGATCGATTGAGACGGTCGATCCGGTGGCGGGCGTAGTTCTCTCCGACTCCCTCTCGGCAGCCCAGCCGGTCGCCGAGAGTTGGGTGGTCAACAGGCGGCGGGGAAGCACGCCTCTCCCTCCGAGGGGGAGGAGGAGGCGAACAATCGCCTTGTTGTTCCACTGCTCGAGGGCGACTGTCTTGGTCGCGCTCGATGGTGATGCGCGTGCGGCTACGGCTTGCAGCCAGCTCCTTGTTGCGGGCACCACTAGTCGGCGTCCGGGAGGTCGCGCCTTGATCTCAGTGAGGGGGCGGGTCGTCATTCCGCCGGTCGGGTTCTTCGGCGCGGCAGCCGGCTTCTTGCTGCTCGACAGCCGCTGGACACGCTCCGTCATGTGGCGATGATCGTCGCCCTTGAGGTTGTCCAGCTCGTCTGTTGCTGCCTGGGCAGCTCGTATGTTTTCCATGGGCGTGGCGTAGACTGGGCGATCCGCCCTGAACATGATGGCGACGGTTGCGCCATGCTGTCAGACCGTGCCAATGCGGCTGGGCCCGCCAGGGGCCGGCGTGCCGCCAACAGCGCGGTCCATCTTGCGCTGGTAGGCCTCCGAGAGGCGTCTCATGCTGGCCAACTTCTTGGCGCTCTCGACGAGCAAGACGCGGCGAGCTTCCAGCGTCTCGGTGTCGGCATCTTCTGCGATGGGTGCAGGCAGGTCTCGTAGCACCACTTCGAGCGGGTCTTGGGCGCCGCCACCACAAGCTCCATCGTGGCTGATGATGAGCACCTCCGTGACAGTGCTGTCGCCGCTGTCGGTGCGAGGGAGAGGGTCATCGATGAACACCACGTTGGTGGGGAAGGCATCGAGGGACGCGGTGTCGGAGTCGACATGCATCAGGTCGGTGGAGCCGATCGACTCCAGGTCGGAGCCGGGCTCATTGGCGATGTCGAGCTTGCCAAGGAGATTGATGAGGCAGCTCTCGGAGCTGGCTGCGCCCGCGCCTGGTGCGGGCTCGTCGGAGAGGTGGATCTCGCCAACAAGGTCAGCGAGGCCAGCCGCTGCGTACGCAAGCTCTGCGCCACGCAGCTCGTCGGCGCTAACGCCATCGGGTGTGCCAGGCTGGCTGCGCTCGCTGGGGAGGAAGAGGGTTCCCATCCAGAACAGATCTCTGGACGACGGTGCACCTAGCCCCACGGTGGACGCCAAATGTCGGGGGTGTCATGCAACATATGCCAAAGGATGGCTTATCATGGAGGGGGCTAAATATACGTCGCTGGTGCCAGGAAACGGGATGAGGCGTAGACATGCACGCCGACAAATCTTACCCAGGTTCGGGGATCTCCTAGGAGATAACACCCCTACTCCTGCTCTGCGGGGTCTCCGCATGATCACTCAAGCAACAATGGTGGCTACAAGCTTGCTCCTTGAGTTGTTTCTCTAGAGGAGGAAGAAGAACAAGTCTAGGCCTAGCTCCCTCTCTCTATATGGGTGTGTAGATGAACTAAGGTCTGAACCCTTTGCATGGGTGCCCTGGGGGGTTTATGTCGGCGTTCTGGGAACGGGGGTCCCCAGACTTGCCTGCCTGCGGCCCACGGCGTGGCTGTGCTAGCAGGCTTGTACGGCCCATCTTCATCAACAAGGCTTTCAAGACCCTCGCGAGGCGGATGACACAAGACCTCCTCAGGAGCGGCCTCACCATGTTGGCTCGCGAGGAGCAGAGAGATCAAGGCAGGGCAAACCTCGCGAGGTTCTCGTGGCGTGAGCCGTGACGATCGAGACCAGGCGGGCGCCAGCGTGCGTAGTGTCCTTGTTTCCCCTTTGGTACTAATGGGCAAAGCACAGGCGCAGAGTACCGAGGCATGAAGCAAAGGTTTCCACATCAGTGCAACGAGACTAAGACCAGCAGGATGGCAAGACGAAGGTCACCATGGAGCCCAAGGCGACGTCACCACCAGAGCCTTTTGCAGGCGAAGACCGCTTTTGTCAGGATAAGCCGTACTAGTCGTCCCCTTTCAAATTGGCCGTTGTTGGCTCCCTTCCCGCTCAATATTTGGGAAGAGGACCAGGGCCTATATAAGTAGCACTAGCCTCCACCGTAGAGGAGGACCGATTCAGAGACATCTCACCTAGATCCAAACTCGAGGGAGGCATCTGATTTTGAGCCAACCCTTAGCCACACACCGAGCACAAGAACACCTCGGCCTCAAAAGGCTGTTCTTCCCCTTGTACTGTTCATCATCAGCCCAAGAGGCAATCCACCACCACCACACTGGAGTAGGCTATTACACCACAACGGTGGCCCGAACCAGTATAAGTCTTGTGTCTTTTGTGTTATGAGTTTGTCGAGTTCATCCGCGAGATCTTAGCGAGCTACGGAGTGGATCGGTAGGAGGGAAAGAACTTCGCGCGCACCCCAGAGTTCGAACCTAAAGGGTTTTGCTGGAACCCGTGATCTGACATTTGGCGCGCTAGGTAGGGGTGCGCCGAAGCTTCCGCTCTGTGTCCAGTTGCTCTGTCGTCTCCATGGCGGACGCTCGCCGTGCTCGTGTTGAGCGCCGGGCTGCCCTCGCCACCCACGTCACTCAGACGGCTCCCGTCGACGGGCCACCTCGTCGTTCCCCGTCGCCTGCCGCCAACACCGCTACCGGCCCAACGGGGAACGAGCAGAAAGCATCCTCGCTGCACCCCTCGGTGCAGCAATACGGCCGCACCGCCACCCCGTCGCCGTCTCCAGTCGGTTCGTCGTCCCATGCTCGTCGCACTCCCATGGACGCACGGGCCGCGCTCCTCATGGCGCATGAGCTCCTGCGCTACCGCCCGGTCGATGACCTCTACGAGGACTGGCTCGACCGCATCACCGAGCTTGTCCGTGCCGCAGGGGGATCCCCTGCACCGTCCCTCTCTCCGCCTTGCCCTCCGCCAGCTACAGGCGACGTAGCTCATGGAGCACCTCCACCACCTCTACCCCAAGACGGCGCCCTGGCGCCAAGGCGCGCTCCTCCACGACGCGACCCGCCACGTCCGGTGCCCGCGCGTGAAGAAAGAAGCTGTCAAGAAGTCCCTCGACCGCAAGGGAACGCTCCACCGCTCCTCCCACCGCCGCGCCAGGATCGTCTGCCATGGCCGGGCCCCGCGCAGCTTGCCGAAGCGGCGCGTGGGCATCAAGACCAAGCTCCGCCTCCAAGATGGGCCCCGGCGACCACGGCCGGCGGCCGCGCCTTCACTCTCGAGCTGCGTAGCGTCGCCTGGCTGGGCAAATTCAAGCCAGATCTGCCTCCTTGCTACGACGGCACCTCGACCCCGCGGAGTTCCTACAGCTCTATGAGCTGAGCATTGAGGCGGCCAACGGCGACGAGAAAGTCATGGCGAACTGGTTCCCTATGGCGCTCAAAGACGGTGCCTGTTCGTGGCTCCTGAACCTGCCTCCAGGCTCGATTTCCTCCTAGGACGAGATGCGCGACCGCTTCGTCGCCAACTTCCAGGGCACTCGCGACCGCCCACCGACCGTGGGAGACCTGTGTAGCGTCAAGCAACAACCAGGAGAGACCCTCCAGAAGTACATCCAACGCTTCAACAATGTTCGTCTCAAGATCCCCAAGGTGACGGACGAGGCCATCATCTCCGCGTTCTCTGATGGCGTCCGCGATGTCAAGATGAAGGAGGAGCTCGCTATCCATGAGGAGCTGTGCACATCTTAGGAGCTGTTCAACCTGGCGACCAAGTGCGCAACAGCTGAGGAAGGGCGCCTCTCCCTCCTTGAGCTCCCGGCTGTGGACACGGAGGAGAAGAAAGCCAAGGCCAAAGACGTGAAGCGCAAGGGGGCAGCCGTGCTCGCGGCGGAGCCAGACACCAAGCGCGGCAGAGATCAACCCGAGTCATCCAAGAGCAGCCGACCATTCTGCGCCTTCCACAACCTGCACACCCACAACACCAGCGACTGTCGAGAGTTTAGAGCCATCCGAGAAGGACGCTTCGGTCGACGCCCCGAGCGCAACGACCGGGGCTACGGCCGGGGAGGAGGACGTGGTGGCGGACGCTGGGACGACCGTGGCCCGCGCCAGGAGTGGCGCGACCGGCCTCGTGAGGACCGCTGGCAAGATCAACCTCGCGAGGGCGCCTGGAGGGACCAGCCTCGTGAGGAGGTCTTCCCCCACTACCGCCACCACCAAGAAGGAATGACGACCACCATCAACACAAGGGGGCTGGGGGCTTACAGGAGCCACGTGCTATCGCCTGCATCTTGGGCGGAGCTCAGGCCCCAGCCTCACAACGAATCTTCAAACAATTTGCTCGTGAAGTGAATGCAGTCCTCCCCAAGCTTGAGGCCACACGCCCGCTCAGGTGGTCCCAGTGCGCCATCACCTTCAGTTTGGCGGATCAGCTCAAGTGTGCGGCCACCGCTAGCGCCCTCCCGATGCTTTGCTCCCCAGTCATCAGCAACGTGCAAGTCACCAAAACTCTCATCGACGGTGGCGCAGGGCTCAACGTCATGTCCGTCAACATGTTCGACAACCTCCAAGTGTCGTATGATCAGCTTCAACCTACCAAGCCTTTCTCAGGAGTGACCGACGGCTCCACCACACCGATAGGGCAGGTCCGCCTCCCTGTCACCTTCGGAGAACGCAAGAACTACCACACTGAGCTCATCGACTTCGACGTCGCGCACATCCGTCCGCCGTACAACGCCATCCTCGGGTATCTAGCCCTGGCCAAGTTCATGGCAGTGACCCATCATGGCTAAAATGTCCTCAAGATACCGGGAGGCGGCGGAATCATCACGGTCCCATGTGAAGAAAGAGACGCGGTGTGCTCCCTCGAGCGTGCCTTTCAAGCTGCAGCAATCGACGACCCCGACAGCAAGGGCGAGGGCCCTCCTGAGGTCATCCCCAAGAAGAAGAAGCAGTTGTGCCGTGCAGGACCTTAGGAGGGTGGCGTCGCGACTGGGACCTCATCAGGATCAGCGCCCTCTCCAGGGGCGCCTCCCTCCATCGCATAGGAAGGCGCGCCTGGCGCCCTTCTCGGGCAGGACTCGGGGGCTCTCTTCTGGAGGGCCTCAGACCTTACCAACATCACGAGGGAGGTGCTCGGGCACTGCTTGGAGGCATGCTGCACGGCGCGTTTCCCTCAGGAGGACACAGGGCGAGAAGCGCCCACCGATCAGGAATTCATCACCAAGACCAATCAGGAACTACAAGACGCAAGGGCCATGCGCGGCAACCGCCGCTCACAAGGCACAGCTCCCCATCCAGGCGAGGATGCCGGGCTGCGCGTCTGCGTTGACGTCCCAGGGCTCAACAGGGCCGCATCTCAGGAGCTCTTCTGGCCTTCGCGCGTGGGCCGCTGCGAGGGTCCACCGCACAGCTACGTTCGCATGCCTTTTGGCCTGCCGAGCGTGTCATTCATCTACCAGTGCAACTTTCAGCGCACCCTGGCGATTCAAGAGGCCAGGCACCGCGCCGTCCTGACAGAGATGGAGGCGGTCCTCAAGGAACCGCCTGGACCCCCAGAGCCTCCCGAGGCTCAGGACCCCGGTGGCTCATGAGGAGCGACCGCTTCGCCGCGTACCTTCAGCTGCCCCAACACCCCATCATCAACAAAACCAGGTGACATTTCCAAGTTTATTTAGCTGGGAGCGCCCCTCGGGCCGCATCATTCCCAGGCCACGTGGGTCCGTCCCTGTGGCATGTATCCCTTTTTCTTCATGTTTTTAGTTTACCTAGCTGGGGGCGCCCCATGGGCTGCATCATCCCCAAGCCGCTCGGGCCTGACCCAGTGGCGTGTATCTTCCCTGCTTTTACTTGAGCCAGTAAGCTTTCCATGCTTAATCTACCTATGATTATTACCTGCTCGATCGTCACCCACTATGGGAACCGCGCGCCGGCCGTCTTTCTTCAGGATCCTTCGCATGGAGAGGATAAGCACGGCGTCTGTGCTTGGGCCCGTCCCTGCAGCGTCGATAAATCCAGCGGTTGTGCTCTGTCTGGCGGGCTGGCCCCGTTCACGTCACCTCCTGGGGCCGTTGGTGCTTGACCCTCTCACGCGATAACCTCAGGAGATTCGGTTGGCGCAGGTTGTATGACCACCTCGCAGGACCAGCACAGCGAACCAGAACCAAGACCAGGCACAACCCGCCTTGAGGTAGGGCCTCGTCAGTCCCGCGCTGGCTCATGAGTGCCTAGATACACCTCGTCTAGCCCTGCCGTGCAAGCCACGTGTCAGGTCGGGGCTGTGCACGCCCTGGGGGCTCTCCGCAGAGGGGAGAGCCCCCCTCCCACGCACAAGTGGAAGTACCATGCTCCGCGCTGGCCATCAACACCGCCGAGGAGCGGCTATACCCGTGCACAAGCGGAAGCACTATGCTCCGCGCTGGTGATAAACAACTGAGGGCGGCCTCGCGGCCGTACCAACCTCAGGGAGCCCCAGAGCTCAGTGTCCGGCCTCACCGCAATGCCTCCCCTCGGGAGAGCCGCGCGAGGGGGCTGTGCACGGGGGCTGCACTCGGGTAACGCCCAAGCGTACGCCACCCAACCAGGTCTCCCGGACCTGGTCGTCGCGCGCCCCTCCCGAGCCGGGCCTCGGCGAGGGCAAAGGTATGGAGATTGTTTGCACGTCAAGGGGGACTCCTAAGCATCACGACTCAGGAGCCTAACTGGTCACGTAGCCCCTCACTCCTTGGTCCGTCCTGGTCTTCGGTCGGCCCAATGGCGGTTGAGGTATGCGCGGGGCCGGGCCCTGCCGATGTAGAACATTAACCTATCCTCGCGTATTCTCCCTATAAGCTGTTTGCGCGTCAAGGGGGACTCCTGAGCATCGCGACTCAGGAGCCTAACTGGTCACATAGCCCCTCACTCCTTGGTCCGTCCTGGTCTCCGGTCGGCCCAACGGCGGTTGAGGTATGCGCGGGGCCGGGCTCTGGCGATGCATAACACGGAGCAAATAGGAAGAAAAATCGCAAAATCTCGAAGCAAATATTACAAGACATATTGTTCTCACAATATTAAACGAAAGTTTAACGCCTCCACGAGGCCTGATGCATGCTGCAGTAATGAAACAGGAAAGCAGCCGCAGGTCACCCCTGGACACCGCCATCACCCACAAGAGGTGCTCCTTCCTTGGTAGCACTGCCTTCACCTGCACTGTCAGCCAAAGGCACGAGAGCGAAGCCGCGGAACTTCTTCAGCAGGGCCTCCACCTGGCCCTTCACGGCGGTGGCATCAACCGCACAACGCTCCTCATCTACAGGCTCCAGCAGCTCGTCAAGGCGGGCGGAGGGATCGTGAAGTAAAGGTGGCTGAAGACCCGCGTAAGCGCGGCCAAGGAAAGGACGCGTGCCTCGTCCTCTGCCATGGGGCTGATGCCGTCCACGACCTCCTCAAGCGCGTCAACCAAGTAGGGAAGAAGCTTGGCGGGGCCGTCCTCGTCGGTGGACAGGGGCCTCTCCAAGCCCTTCTCGTAGAGCGCCTTCAGCGCCACACGAGACCTCTTCTCGAGAAGCGCGAAGGCCTCACGGTCTTCGGCTAGGACCTTCGCCTTGACGTCAAGGTCGACCTCCTTCGCCTTCACCTTCCGCTCCAGATCCTCCAGCCGGTCGCGCTCCTCGGCCTGCGCCTTCGCCAACTCCACCAGCTCGGCGTCGCGGTCCCTGATGGCGTCCTCCCAGGCCCTCATCTCCTCCTCCTTCGCCTGGCGGCCACTAGTTTCTTCGGCGTGCTGGTCACACAGACTCTTCAGCTCGTCCTCCAGCACCCGGCAGCGGTCGCAAGCGGCCTTGGCGTCCTTCAGCGCCGCCTCACGATCGGCCGCAGCTTGTGCAGTAGCCCGCTTCTCCTCCTCGGAGGCCGTCGCGGCCTGGTTCAATGTCGCTCGGGCCGCCGTGTCAGAATGAAGCCAGCCGGAGGCCAACTCCAGGCGCCCGACTACCAGGCGCGGGTCCACGCCCAGGAGATCTTCCCGCAGCTGGGCCATCTCTGAAAGAATGCGCTCCAAGGCGGAAGAGGAAGTAGAAGAACCTGGGAGTAGTGGCGCAGCAGGAGAAGGAATTGGCGTCGTCACCAGAGCCTGGGAAGCCAAGGGCTCCTGAGCCGTCGGGACCTTGTCAGCCGAGCCAAGGACCGGCACTTCCGGAGCCAGCAGGGCCACGGGGGCTGACTCCTCCCGATGATGTTCCTCTTGGCCTCGCGAGGGCGATCGGGCTGGGGAGGTGCAAGTGCTGTCGTCTCCTTTCTCCGCAGAGGGGGGCGCGGACACTATATCCTCCTTCCTTTTCTTCGCCGAAGGCGTCGGCCTGACCAACCAAGGGTGAACGTCAGGGAATATCAAGTACAAGCAGGAACAAGACGAAGCTCGAAGCACTTACTGATCCACCGCTACATAGTCCACCTTCCGCTTGGGGAGCCTGAAACCCGGAAGCTTCGGAGCCTGAGGAGTGGGCGCACGGGCTCCGGGAGCAGAAGACGGCACAGCAGGAGGACTGGAGGTAGCTCCAGGCGGCGTCAAGGCGGGGGCAGCATCTCAAGAGACCAGCGACGATGTGCCCCTTGTCGGGATGAGGGGCAGCTCCCCCTCCTCCTGGCGGGCGTCGATCTCCGTGTCGTCTGGCAGGGCGCGGAGGATGTCGGCCTTGCTCAAAGAGGAAGTCTCCCCCATCTCCTCAGGGGTCGCCTCCGAGTCCACCTCCTCTTCTCCCCCCCCAGGACTCATCAGAAGACAGCTCCACCAGCTTCGGCGCCGCAGGGCCTCCGGAAGGCACCGGCGGCACCAGCCCGCGCGCGTCAAAAGTCGGTCGGGCAGCCACGACCTGCTCCCAGTCCGTGCGGCGGAACAAAGGAACGAAGGCGCTCGGTGGGTACTCTTGGTTGTCCCCGACCAAGAGGCGCAAAACTGCAGTCAGCTCATCGTCAGGCAAGGCCGCCGGGATCAGGCGAATCTTGTCCTCTTCATCTCCAAGCCTCCACAAGGGGCGCGCACATGCCTGAAGTGGAGCAACGCGCAACATCAAGAATTCCCTCAGGAGCATGGCCCCAGTCACCTTGGCCGCCTTCGCATTGCCCGGCTTCAGGTCGACCTTCATCTGCTCCAGCACAGACAACGCCCGCTCATCAGTGAGCTTCGCGTAGGACCACCCCTTGTCGGACTGGGGCGCTTCCGTCGGTAGCGCCAAGCGCGGGTGGACGCACTTGGCGCCCATCATGACCCATTTGGCCCTGGGGTTGTCGGCCTTCTTCCCGGTGTTCGAGATTGAGTTGCCCTTGCCGGCCGCAATGAAATTGGCAAACCCGGAGATATGACCCTCTGTGACGCGGAGGAAGAAGAAGTGGCACAGCAGAGCCACGGACGGCATCACGCCCAGATACGCCTCGCAATAGTAGGCGAAGATGGACAGGAGAAGCACGGAGTTGGGATGAAGATGCAGCACCTGCAGCCCGTAGTGCCCAAGGACCTCATAGAAGAAGTCGGAGAAGGGGGGAACCAACCCCGCGGCGATACTGCTCGTGAAAAAGGGGAAGAAGGTGCTTCCCTCAGGCTCCGGCACATCGGAGGCAAGCCGGAGCTCCGTCTTCCCCCTCTCGTTGCTCTCCCCCGCTGTCAGCAAGCCCGTGGCGGCGAGGCTCTTCTCCGAGACGTTGGGCACATCGAGCGCTGGCTCGTACCAAGCCGGCGATGCGGAAGGCTTGACCTTGCGCGGCACCATTAGTCGCTGGTGCAGAAGGAGATGGAAGCAGATCTGAGGATTTCGGAAGCAGGGCGCAAGAAAGGGGATCTGAGCAAGGCGAAGGGAAGCAATGAAGGCAAGCACTTTCTGCGCCGGCCTCTTGTCGAGTCGGGCAGTTGCCGAGGCAGCGTGAGGAAGCGGAGATGCCCACGTCCAATCAACCGCCACGCGTCGACTAAGGCTGTAGGCTTTTGGGGCCCGCGGCGCTCCGCACTTGACCTTTGGCTTCACCTCGAAGCCAAGCCCGAGCGCGCCTTGGGCCCGGGGGTTACTGTCGTCGTTCTGGGAATGGGGGTCCCCAGACTTGCCTGCCTGCGGCCCACGGCGTGGCTGTGCTAGCAGGCCTGTACGGTCCATCTTCATCAACAAGGCTTTCAAGACCCTCGCGAGGGGCCAAGCCTCGCGAGGCGGACGACACAAGACCTCCTTAGGAGCGGCCTCACCAGGTTGGCTCACAAGGAGCGGAGAGATCAAGCCAGGGCAAACCTCGCGAGGTTCTCGTGCAGTGTCCTTGTTTCCCGTTTGGTGCTAAGGGGGCAAGCGCAGGCGCAGAGTACCGAGGCATCAAGCAAAGGTTTCCATATCAGTGCAACGAGACCAAGACTAGCAGGATGGCAAGACGGAGGTCACCATGGAGCCCAAGGCGGCGTCACCACCAGAGCCTTTTGCAGGCGAAGACTGCTTTTGTCAGGATAAGCTGTACTAGTTGTCCCCTTTCAAATTGGCCATTGTTGGCTCCCTTCCCGCTCAATATTTGGGAAGAGGACCAGGGCCTATATAAGTAGCACTAGCCTCCATCATAGAGGAGGACCGATTCGGAGACATCTCACCTAGATCCAAACTCGAGGGAGGCATCTGATCTAGAGCCAACCCTTAGCCACACACCGAGCACAAGAACACCTCAACCGTAGAAGGCTGTTCTTCCCCTTGTACTGTTCATCATCAGCCCAAGAGGCAATCCACCACCACCACACTGGAGTAGGGTATTACACCACAACGGTGGCCCGAACCAGTATAAATCTTGTGTCTTTTGTGTTGTGAGTTCGTCGAGTTCGTCCGCGAGATCTTAGCGAGCTAGGGCGTGGATCGGTAGGAGGGAAAGAACTTCGCGCGCACCCCAGAGTTCGAACCTAAAGGGTTTTGCCAGAACCCGTGATCCGACAGTTTATATAGGCCTACCCCCCAGGGGTACAAAGGTAATCTGGCCGGGTGTTGGCCCCGGCTGTCATTGTCTACGATCGCCGGCTTCTCCGCCGGCCGCTGGGGCCCGCCGCCTGGTGGGCCCCGCTGGCTGTCTCGTACTTGGCCGACAGACCGCGCCCGCCGCTCGCGGTCCTGCCGACTGCTCAGCACTGTAGCGATGCTGGTAATGATGCATGCTTTGTCAGGGAAAGTGTGTCTACAGTACCACCGCCTGGCGGGTGTTCACTGTAGCCACTTCCCGTCTCTTCTGGTTAATGCTGCACAAACTCCAAGGAGAGGAAGGCCGCCTGGTCAGGGGCCAGCCTCCCTACGAGCCGACTGGTCTGGGCTCGCTGCCCTTTGGCTCCTTGTGGACAGGTAGGGACCGCCGCCTGGGGGCCGTACCGACAGCCCGTCGTGGGAGCATGGCTCCCTCTGACAGGGGTGATGTCAAGGGCTGCGTGGCAACAGTGCCGCGCCGGACGGGAGATCTCCGTCTGGTACGATGCACTGTGGCCACGCTCGACCCTAGATTTGGGGGTGGCAGGGCGTGCTGTAGCCATGCCCTGTCTCCTCGCTTTTATGTGGGCGCAGACTTTGAGGACGCCTAGGGCCGCCTTCTAAGAGCCGGCCTCTTTGGAGGCCACCTCCTAGGAGCTGGGCCGCCTCGTGGCCGCCTGCTGGGCTCTGCCGTCTCCTGGTAGCCGGCCGCGAGGAGGCGGCGCTTTGGTCTTTGATTCTTGAGGGAGCAGCCGGCCCTGAGGTCTTGAAGCGCCATGGTGGGCCGATGAGGCTACCCGTGGCCAATTACTCTGACATGGATGCCGCCGGCCCCCCTCCAGCCTTCTCCTCCACTCCTTAGGAAGGAAAGGGGGCACGCCTAGGGCAGGCACCCTAGGGCCGCCGCCGCCCCCTTGGGGGCGCGCCTAGGGCATCCTCCCCTCCCCCTCCCCCTCCACCTATATATATATATATATATATATATATATATATATATATATATATATGAGAGGATGGGAGGGGGCGCCACACACCACGAATCCCAAAGCCGTGTGCCGGCGCCCCCTCTCCCTCTAGTTCATCCTCCACTCTAAACCATTCTGCTTGGCGAAGCCCTACAGAAACGTTTCACCACTACCGTCACCACGCCATCGTGCTGCCGGAACTCATCTACTACTTCGCCTCTCTTGCTGGATCGAGAAGGCGAGGATGTTATCAAGCTGAACGTGTGCTGAATGCGGAGGTGCCGTACGTTCGGTGCTTGATCGGGACAGATCGTGAAGGTGTACGACTACATTAACCGCGTCGATAAACGCTTCCCCTTAGTGATCGACAAGGGTTTGTAGATGTTCTCCCCCTCTCATAGCTGTGCATCTCCATGGATAGATATTGCATGTGCATAGAAATTTTTTGTTTGCCGTGCAACGTTCCCCAACACGCATACCCCGTGATCGCCGCGCAGGACAACCCGCGTTGTCGTCGTCCGCGCATCCACCGGCCTCCCGGCGCCACATCCAGCATGCCCATCCTCTCCGCCGACCTCCTCTTCATCGCCTTTGACCATGGGATTGAGCCCGGGAACCCTAACTCGCCGGATCGGCCGCGTCTACCTTCTCTGCCCCGTCGGTCATCACCGTCGACCCGCAGCCACCAGGGAGCCCGTGGAGGCTGGAGGAGGACGACGGTAGCCTGTGGAGGCTGGAGGAGGTCGACGGTGGAGATGAACAGTATCCCGTGGAGTCCCGTTTTGCGGTACGCCACACCCCTCCCGATGAACAGGACCCCCATTTCGACCGTAGGAGGTCCGTTTCATCCGTTTTGCGGTACGCCACACCCCTCCCGATCAACAGGACCCCCGTTTCGACCATAGGAGGTCCGTTTCGTCCGTTTTGCGGTACGACACACCCCTCCCGATCAACAGGACCCCCATTTCGACCGTAGGAGGTCAGTTTCCTCCGTTTTGCTGTACGCCACACCCATCCCGATCAACAGGACCCCGTTTCGAACGTAGAAGGTTCGTTTCCTCCGTTGTGCGGTACGCCAGGCCTCGTTTCCATCGCCTGTTCCGTCCAAGCCCTCCCGATGAACACGACCACGCATTCCGTTCCGACCCAGCCGGTTGGCTCCCACGCGTTCCGTTACCTCCCGATGAACACGACGCATTCCGCTGCCTCCCCATGAACACGACGCATTCCGTGTCTCCCCATGAACACGACGACGACGCTGTTTCTCCGTTCCGACCCAGCCATGTACACGAGCCCTGGCCGTACGTATGCGCGAGTAGGCGTTCGAGACCCCGCCCGTATGTACACATACGTGGCTGTATTTTCTTTCTTGCACCCTGGCCGTTGTACATATGTGTACATGCTACGTGCGCGCCTCTACTACGAAACGTACGCGCCTCTACTACGACACGTGTGCGCCTCCACATCCACCAGTATATATGTACGTACACGTTCGAGGCCAGAATGACAACGCTACGTACGCTTCGACCAGGTGGGTCCCGACTGTTAGGCACTTCCTTGCCTGCGAAGATGTAGCTGGTGGGTCCCAGCAGTCAGGGGGGCGAATCGTTTTTTTTGCCCGGACGCACTTCCTTGCGTGCGAAGGTGTAGCTGGTAGGTCCCAGCAGTCAGGGGGAAACGTTATTTTCGCGAAATACAGTGGCCCGTCTGGTGGGTCCCAGCTGTCAGGTGGAGGAATCATTATTTTCCGCGTAATAAGGAGGTACTTCCTTGCTGCGGCCGTGGACCCAGCTGTCAGCCTCTCCACGTACAGTCCACGTCCGATGGAAGTCATTCCTTGACCACGTTGACCACGCCGCGTCGAGAGCACCAGGGTGGTGGACGACGACGAGGCCTAGGAAGGGGACGACGGGGAGCCGGGGAAGACGCGGCAGTGGAAGCCCGCGCGGAGAGGAGTACGAGGGTTCACTGGTTTGGCTGCGGTGTGAGGTTGCCGTCGCCGCAGGGCCTGGCCATCGGTGGGAATAGTAGGGGCGGTGAGGCCTCCGCGGCAGCACAGCCGGCCACGGGAGGCAGGAGCATGCGGCACGACCGGCGCTGCTTTGGGCGGCTGGAGCAAGAAGACCAGAGGTTGAAGAAGCACTGCGGCCGTTGGATGGACATCGTACGGTCACTGGAGCTAGAATCGTTCATGTTGACTAAAGTTGACAAAGGCCCCCGTCCCAGTCAACTTAGTAGGCCCAGAAGTTAGCCTCCCACCATGGTGGGTCCCAGCTAGCAGGGGGAGTATTCATTTTTTTTTTGTGCGTAATAAGGAGGCACTTCCTTGCGTGCGAAGATATAGCTGGTGGGTCCGAGCTGTCAGCGGCGGTAACGTTTTTTTCACGAAATACAGAGGCCCTTTCGGTGGGTCCCTGATGTCAGGTGGAGGAATCATTATTTTGCACGTAATAAGGAGGCATTTCCTTGCGTGCGGCCATGGACCCAGTTGTCGGCCTCTCCACGTACAGTCCAGTTCAGATGCATGTCGATCGTTGACCATGTTGACCAGGCCGAGCCGAGAGCACCAGGGCGGTGGACGACGGCGAGGCCTAGGAAGGGAACGACACGGAGGCAGGGAAGACTCAGCAGTTGTTTCCCACGCGGAGGGGAGTACGACTGTACGAGGGTTTACTGGTTCGTCTGCCGTCGCCGGAGAATAACAGCAGGTGTGGGTGAGTAGAGGGATGGCTAGGCCAGCGATGGGAGTACGGTGGGGCGGTGAGGCCTGCGCGGCAGCAGAGCCGGCCGCGGGGAGGAGGGAGCAGGCAGTCCTGCCGGCGCTGGTTTGAGCGGCTGGAGCAGGAAGAGTAGAGATTGACGAAGCACGACGGCCGTTGGATGGCCATCCAACAGTCACTGCTTGTGCACCAACCTTTTTTTAGGAAAGCCTCAAATCTGTGGAAAACAGCATACAGCCCATCTGCCATTATTTCTAATAATTTACAGCCCATTTGCTAATTATTAAGGTTTTTTTGGAGCCCATATTCTTTTTGTTAGCATTACAGCCCATATTGTGGCCACGGTTAAAAAATTATACGAAATTTTGCATATTTCGGTGCGGTCCGAACTGTTTTTAATCCCGAAATTTCGACTCACATTCAAACTGATTTTAAAAATAAATGTATATCAATATAAAATCCAACAAATTCTCCACGCATAAAAATTAATGTAATTTAAAATCTCGAAATGAAAAAAAAGATATTTGAAACTAATTGCCGGTTTGATGTGTTTTAAAAATGTACAGCCCATTTCTCATTACTGATGGGCCATTTTCTCGGCCAGCCGAATGAAAGCTCTCCTCGTCTTGAAAGATTTGCAGCCCAACAGGCCTGACAAAGCGACTTACTTGGCAAATCACAAAAAAACTGGGCTGTGGCCGTGGACCCAGCTGTCAGCCTCTCCACGTACAGTACTCTTCCGATGGAAGTCGTTCCTTGACCACGTTGACCACGCCGCGCGGAGAGCACCACGGCGGTGGACGACGGCGAGGCCTAGGAAGGGGACGACGCGGAGCCGGGGAAGACGCGGCAGTGGAAGCCCGCGCGGAGAGGAGTACGAGGGTTCACTGGTTCGGCTGCGGTGTGAGGCTGCCGTCGCCGCAGGGCCTGGCCAGCGGTGGGAATAGTAGGGGGCGGTGAGGCCTCCGCGGCAGCACAGCCGGCCACGGGAGGCAGGAGCATGCGGCACGACCGGCGCTGCTTTGGGCGGCTGGAGCAAGAAGACCAGAGGTTGAAGAAGCACTACGGCCGTTGGATGGACATCGTACGGTCACTGGAGCTAGAATCGTTCATATTGACTAAAGTTGACAAAGGCCCCCGTCCCAGTCAACTTAGTAGGCCCACAAGTCAGCCTCCCACCATGGTGGGTCCCAGCTAGCAGGGGGAGTATTCATTTTTTTTGTGCGTAATAAGGAGGCACTTCCTTGCGTGCGAAGATATAGCTGGTGGGTCCGAGCTGTCAGCGGCGGTAACGTTTTTTTCGCGAAATACAGAGGCCCTTTCGGTGGGTCCCTGATGTCAGGTGGAGGAATCATTATTTTGCGCGTAATAAGGAGGCATTTCCTTGCGTGCGGCCGTGGACCCAGCTGTCGGCCTCTCCACGTACAGTCCACTTCAGATGCATGTCGGTCGTTGACCACGTTGACCAGGCCGCGCCGAGAGCACCAGGGCGGTGGACGACGGCGAGGCCTAGGAAGGGAACGACACGGAGGCAGGGAAGACTCGGCAGTTGTTTCCCACGCGGAGGGGAGTACGACTGTACGAGGGTTTACTGGTTCGTCTGCCGTCGCCGGAGAATAACAGCAGGTGTGGGTGAGTAGAGGGATGGCTAGGCCAGCGATGGGAGTACGGTGGGGCGGTGAGGCCTGCGCGGCAGCAGAGCCGGCCGCGGGGAGGAGGGAGCAGGCAGTCCCGCCGGCGCTTGTTTGAGCGGCTGGAGCAGGAAGAGCAGAGATTGAAGAAGCACGACGGCCGTTGGATGGCCATCCAACAGTCACTGCTTGTGCGTCAACCTTTTTTTAGGAAAGCCTCAAATCTGTGGAAAACAGCATACAGCCCATCTGCCATTATTTCTAATAATTTACAGCCCATTTGCTAATTATTAAGGTTTTTTTTGGAGCCCATATTCTTTTTGTTAGCATTACAGCCCATATTGTGGCCACGGTTAAAAAATTATACGAAATTTTGCATATTTCGGTGCGGTCCGAACTGTTTTTAATCCCGAAATTTCGACTCACATTCAAACTGATTTTAAAAATAAATGTATATCAATATAAAATCCAACAAATTCTCCACGCATAAAAATTAATGTAATTTAAAATCTCGAAATGAAAAAAAAGATATTTGAAACTAATTGCCGGTTTGATGTGTTTTAAAAATGTACAGCCCATTTCTCATTACTGATGGGCCATTTTCTCGGCCAGCCGAATGAAAGCTCTCCTCGTCTTGAAAGATTTGCAGCCCAACAGGCCTGACAAAGCGACTTACTTGGCAAATCACAAAAAAACTGGGCTGTGGCCGTGGACCCAGCTGTCAGCCTCTCCACGTACAGTACTCTTCCGATGGAAGTCGTTCCTTGACCACGTTGACCACGCCGCGCGGAGAGCACCACGGCGGTGGACGACGGCGAGGCCTAGGAAGGGGACGACGCGGAGCCGGGGAAGACGCGGCAGTGGAAGCCCGCGCGGAGAGGAGTACGAGGGTTCACTGGTTCGGCTGCGGTGTGAGGCTGCCGTCGCCGCAGGGCCTGGCCAGCGGTGGGAATAGTAGGGGGCGGTGAGGCCTCCGCGGCAGCACAGCCGGCCACGGGAGGCAGGAGCATGCGGCACGACCGGCGCTGCTTTGGGCGGCTGGAGCAAGAAGACCAGAGGTTGAAGAAGCACTACGGCCGTTGGATGGACATCGTACGGTCACTGGAGCTAGAATCGTTCATATTGACTAAAGTTGACAAAGGCCCCCGTCCCAGTCAACTTAGTAGGCCCACAAGTCAGCCTCCCACCATGGTGGGTCCCAGCTAGCAGGGGGAGTATTCATTTTTTTGTGCGTAATAAGGAGGCACTTCCTTGCGTGCGAAGATATAGCTGGTGGGTCCGAGCTGTCAGCGGCGGTAACGTTTTTTTCGCGAAATACAGAGGCCCTTTCGGTGGGTCCCTGATGTCAGGTGGAGGAATCATTATTTTGCGCGTAATAAGGAGGCATTTCCTTGCGTGCGGCCGTGGACCCAGCTGTCGGCCTCTCCACGTACAGTCCACTTCAGATGCATGTCGGTCGTTGACCACGTTGACCAGGCCGCGCCGAGAGCACCAGGGCGGTGGACGACGGCGAGGCCTAGGAAGGGAACGACACGGAGGCAGGGAAGACTCGGCAGTTGTTTCCCACGCGGAGGGGAGTACGACTGTACGAGGGTTTACTGGTTCGTCTGCCGTCGCCGGAGAATAACAGCAGGTGTGGGTGAGTAGAGGGATGGCTAGGCCAGCGATGGGAGTACGGTGGGGCGGTGAGGCCTGCGCGGCAGCAGAGCCGGCCGCGGGGAGGAGGGAGCAGGCCTAGACGGGGCAGCCCAAAACCACGTCCAACACTTGCCAAAACTTCGTCCCTCGTTTTCTCTGTGTTTCGCACACTCGACATTGTGTGGGCATTTTGACTGTGCATCATATGAAGATGTGCTATGCATGAATGTTGATCAGCATGATGTTAACTGGCTGGTAGTTCCATTTTCGACCATGAATAAAACTTCCAACATGATGTTAACCCTGTTTGAAAAGGCCGTGTTAATATAAATGCTCTGCCTCTGAAAGTTGCAGTTTCTTATCTGAAACTGAACTTGCAGTTTCTTATCTGAAACTGAAACTTGCAGTTTCTTCTCTGAGAATCACATTGTCTGCACTTTTATACTCCTATGAAACTACATTTTTTAAGTGCTAAAAATAGATCTCTAGAATTCATAAAATACTTCATATGCTCAATACTGCAAATCTGAAATTCAAAAGACATTCATATCTGAAAGTACTCTCAAAATACACAACACAAAACACAATTCACAACCTGCAAATACTGACAACCCTAAGCTCCTCCTGACAATTCACAACCTGCCCGACTATTGGGCTGGGGGGGCAGCCCCCTCCTATTCCTCGGCGGCAGACAGCCGCCCCGTGAGACGATGTGAACGGCGAGGGAGACGATGGCGGGGAAGCGTCGTCGGGCCAACTGCTTTTCTCCTCTTGCAGTTGGGTTCGGTCGACGAAGACTCCACCGGCTCGCTCTGGCAGGACACCCTCACAAACGGCACCCTGTAGATGCTCGATCCTTCAATCTCTGGTGGATGCTCCATCTGGGATCGATACTCCCACCACCGCTCCCTCACGATCGGATTCGGTGAATCTGTTTGCTCCATGGCCCAGAGGAGCAGCTCTATGTACTCCGGCGCGACTCCCTCCGGGAGTATCGCCGCCTTTTCGCTCTGTTGCAGATATTTGGCCATGGATGTCGCCGTCGCCGCTAGTTGGTCCTTGTTGTCAAACCAAGACTGTATCTCCAACATCCTAGCTAGCTTCACAGGGTCGCCGTCTGCGCCACACATCCCACTGGTGGTGGTGGATGCCAATGCGTGCATGCAGCATGGTTGGTGTCGGTAATTTTTACTTGGCACACCTCGCACTCTGCATATATGCCGGTTCCATACGTACATTTGTGCAGTTCCACCAAAATGCAGCTGAATAACCCTGTTTGCACAGATAATGAAAAAGCGTGATTACATTATAGTGGCACTAGTTGATGAAACACACAAAATAAATAGAAGAAAATATTGCGATAGTATCATAGTATGCCATGCTGCGAGGGCGAGATGGGCCCTGCGACGCCTCATACGGTACGCCTCATACTGGACATCGTCCCAAGTCTCCCAGATACACCTTCTGCCAGTGATGAACATCAGTGTACAGCGGTAGTACAAGGAGGCGCCTTGAGACATTCAAATCTCTATTTTTGTACATATCAACTAAAATTAAGCACCCCAGTTTGCAGAAACGCTTAAACATTAACAATGGGACTAGTTGATGAAACATACATTAACAAAGAGAAGCACTTTCTTTATCTACATTGGAAATGAAATGATAGAGATGACACTCGCTCTATTTTAACTGTATTATTACTTCATTTTATCAGTGACACTAGGGTCGAGCAGGTGGCAAACGAGGTGTACCGTGCGTCGCAAGGATGGAGGCCGGGGGTGCTTAGACTGGGATGCTGAAGCTGGCTCTTTCAGTCACCAACATGGATGATTCAATTCATGGGACCTTTTGGTGCAGTTCACCTAAAATGAAGCAATGTCCCGTGAGCTAGCAGCTTCTTCTTCAAAATTTTTAAGAAAAGGGCTCCAGCCCCGGTTCCATTTCCATCAGAAAACGAAACCCACAGAGCTTCTTCTTCATTAGTTGCAATAAAATTGAGCAACATCAAGGTTGGTTGTGAAGCTCCTGGAATGCTCAACTATAATTTGGATATCATTTGTGCAGTTCAACTAAGATCGAGCGTGAAATGTATATCTCTGTTTGCACAAAAAAGGTGGAAAGGAGGGTGACTAACAAGTGATGAAACATGCATCAAATGAAAAGAAGCATGTTCCTTATCTGAATGGCAATCCTACAAGGACAGTAGCAATTTCTAAAGCACTGGCATTGCTAGATATTAGTGTGGGCATTAGGATTAACTATGACAACCGTTAAATACGACATTACTTTGGGCACGGGAGAGTAGGCGGACCAGGACAGTTGCATTTCTAACGAAAAGAACCAACTTATCTTAATGGGAAATTTTAGCAGGACATGTAAAGAAGTGCCATTGATTCATATTACTGGAGGCATTACATTGAAAACAACATTGGTTTAACGTGTCCTTACTTTTAACAGTGCGACTGCTACATTTTACCAGTGGCATTACATAAGAGTGGCTCGGGGCAACAAACATCAGAACAGGATATCTGGGTTGGTCCCATTTTTGTTCGGTATAGCCACCTTATACTGTGTGAGGCTAGCAAATCTAGTGCTGGACTTACTCTGTTGACTTGTCCCCCAGTCCCCACTTTCTTTCCTTTTTCAACCAATAGATCGGGTTTATATTGAGTTTGTACTGCGTTTCCCTTTATTTCCCTATTAGACCTAGAGACCAGTTGGATAGCCAGTCTCTGCTACTTTTCGCCCCCATTATTTCCTCTTTCGACCAAGTCCTAGATTCAGGTAACAAATCCTCCCCCACCCCCACCCCCTTTCTTCCTTGTTTGAACCAAGTAGTACTAGATTCGAGTGCATGAACTAGTTTTACCTCTTAAACGTAAAAAAATTAGGTGGTTTTCGAACAGCCGATCGATCCTATCTACGAGGGGGCCTGAGAAATAGTAAAAGATACAAATGCAGCGACGTCAGGAGCTCGGGAAGTAGAGCAAGGCCGGTTTCGAAGGAAGTTATACCTGATGGTCGCCGGGATGTCGCTAGGTGGGCGGCGGGAGGCCGGATCTGCCCACACTACGGCAGCGAGGAAGAAGGGGTCGGAGGCCCTCCCTCGCCAGCGGTGCTTGGGAGAGAACGGCAAGGCAGGCTGATCGGGACGCGCCCAGCAGTGGGTAAGAGCCGTCGCCGAGGACGACCGCGTGAACGTTGCACCTTCTCACCTTCCCCGGCGGAGAGGATCCGGCTGGATCTGTGACCAGCGGTGAGCAGAGAGAGAGAGTGTGTGGCCACCGCTGTCGTGTTTAGATCTGGAGAGGCCGAGACAGTGTGAAGAGAGCAACACTAGCAAGCAAGCGCGGAGGCTCCTGCCTATATAGTGGAGTAGTACTAGTTTTCTTTTGTCTACCGGAGCCGGCTTGACCTCGTCAATGACTGTCGAGAAGTCTTCATGCACGTGGCCCGGAGGCGCAGTTGTCGTCATTTTGATCTGAAGCGCCGGATTATAACATATAACACGAAAAAATGCCACATGACAAGAAATCATAACCTCACTGCCCAAAGGAGACAACATGAATCCCGACGGACAAACTAGACGAGGAACAAAGCTCAAATTAAAGATAAACTCGTAGAAAAGGGGTCCGTCGATAGATGTCCTAATTAACATAGCCGGCTTGACCTAGATGGCAGCCGAGTAGTCACTGTTCGTGCATGTGCCCCCAATGACTAGCCCAACTCAGTTGTCGCTGTTTAACCCTCGCAGTGATCCGAAGCACATGACACCTAATTTTGCGAGATGACAAGAAACCTTTTTTTAGATTTCTCACCACAACTACAGCCATGTACAACACAGCCTGCACGATATGTAGACGATAGCCAATCCAGGCGTGTCTGCTGGAGTCTGGTCACATGCATGGACGAACTGATCTTCCGTGTCTTGCAGGGATCGTCCAGGCACCAACGTAGTACAACACTTCTCTAGTACTATCGCTCGTCTCCCTCTTCTATTAAGTCACCCGACTTGCGGGGCCGGGGAGTGTGCCTATGGTCGGTTCTCAATTGCCGTCCCACATGTGTGTGCAAACGCAATATGACGCGCGTTCCATTCGGAGAGCAGCGTGCCAGACCGACCGACCGTCTGGGGTGCGACGCGAACGCGACGGGCGTGCTGTATACTCCGTACATGTGTACCGCCGTTTTCTAGACGCTTTGCTCCATGGCGCGGGCGCAATCCATGGATACAAAATTAGTATACTGTATACTATTTAAAAGTCGAGGGCGGGGCTTTTCCTGCGCGGTAGGCGGGGCAGTTCCGCCTAGTCGGTTCGACAGAGACGCGAGAAGACGAGGGAGTAGGCTGCTGCAAACGTAGGGCTGTGTGATTTGACAGCGAGTTACTGCTGGACAGGTGGGGCCCCGTGATTTGACTTGCCATTATCATTTTAACTGCGGCGCTACGACCGGCGTGAGTCTCCCGATTCCTGACCACCTCCATACAGGTGCCTCTCCCAATGCTCCACCATGTAGTAGAGGCTGGCTCTTGCATGAGAGCCCACTTCTCCACTTTTTCCTTGCCTCTCTTTCCTCCACATATGCAAAAATGCCATGTAAAGCGCACTATTGTACTTACTTTTACTTGCTCCTACAGGTGCTTAAGCTTGCCACATAGGCATAAAGTCTGATGTGGCAAGTTAATCAAGAAGAGAGAGACTAGTTTGGTGACCCAAGGAAGAAACGGTGCTAAGCGCGTGTACCTAGGTGAAAAGACAATTTTGAGTCTATAGCTAATTAAATGAAGCAAACTTAGCAACACCATTTCATTGGAAGAGGTCACTCCTTGGCAAATGCAATAAATACTAGTACTCCCTGTGTCCCATAATATAAGAACGTTTTTGGCACTACACTAGTGTCAAAAACGTTCTTATATTATGGGACGGAGGGAGTACGAAGAAAGAGATAGAGAGGAGTAAAAAATTACACTTATAGCCAACCTTATAGCCAACCTTGTTGTAGTATGAGTGACTAAGTGATGACTATGTATGACATGCCAACATCAGATAGCCTAACGCACCGTGTTAAATCTCCAAGGGCGCGACCGCGCGAGCGACGCGACGGTCGTGGTAGGCGCGACCATGATACGGGCTGCTGGCAGCCCTTGGATCTGAGATCAAACGGTCGCATGCTAAGTTGCTGAAAATTTGCAGAATAACCCTCCAGGATAGGATATTCACCCATAGGTCTAGAATCACGCCATGCAACCGTTCGATCTCAGATCCAAGGGCTCTCGGAAGCCCGTATCATGGGAGAATGGAAAGCCACTACCCTGCCGTTCGCACGCTGGCAGTTCGCTCCTACTCGTCCCCGCACGTCCTTCAATACTACGGCGGTTCGCTCCTAGTCGTCCCGTCCATTCACATTACGGCAGTTCCACTAATCCTAACCCTCCTCCCAAATCCATGGCGTCCCAAATCTCCACGATCGGCGGTGAGTACAAGGTTAGAACCATCACCGGCGATGAGTTCGACGTCATCTACACCCGTTCTTCCGCGACGGTGAAAGGATGCCTTTCTCGCTTCAGACGCATGTTCGAAGACTCAGATGATGAGTGGGTCGCTGGGCTAGATGTTGAGTACACCACAGTCCTGGGACGAGAGAAGGATCTAAAGGACGAAGAGAGGAAGAAGCCCGCCGTGATCCAGGTTTGCGTGCATGACTTATGCTTGGTCTACCACATATGCCATGCCGACGTTGAGTGCCAGGATTTTAAGGACTTCCTCGAGAGCAACCTAGTCAAATTCGTTACTGTAGACTTTGGTAACGACAAAGAAGTCCTGCGTCGGATAGGCCTCGTTGTAGGCAACACCTTCGACCTCCAGAAGAATCGGCTGGTGTCCTCTCGTCAGCCTTCAATGCTGACCCTGGCAGGAGCCATGGTTCATCCTTCGTACGGTAAACTGGAGAAACCTCCATACACGTTTCATCGTCATGCATGGCAGCGGAATGTACTAGATATAGACCACATCCACTACGCTGCAATGGATGGCTACCTTTGCTTCAATATCTACAAGGGTTGGATGAAGAGCAACAGCCAAGTGTGCGGTTCAAGCAAAGAAGTATCGGCCAAGAGGAAGAGGGACAAGGACGAAGTCGAGGACGTGGACGAGGACTCCGAGTAAGGTGGCAGTGTCGTTGCTCATGGTGGTTCTAATGCAGTGTCTACCGGAATAGTTGCAAAGTTTAATTTCAGGTGTGCTTAATTTAATTTGAGGGGTGTGTTGTGCTGAGCCCCCAGCAGAACTATGTTATGTTTCTTCTCGTTACTTTAACTCTTCAGTACGTACATACTAGTATTTCTTACATTTCATCTTTTAGTTGGTATAGTACTACCACTCGTTTCTTCACATTATATACGTACAATATATATGGCCAACATCATATAGCCAGCAGTTTAGTTGTCAAAGAATTTCAGGGTGCTTAGTTTTGTCAAAGAATTCCAGGATGCTTAGAGGGTGCTTGGATCCAAGGGACTTATTTTAGTCTGACTAAAAATAGTCTCTTTAAGAGGCTAAAGTTCCAAGCACCCCTGACTAAAGAGGGGCTAAAACTAGTCTTGAGACTAAAAATTTTTAGTCAGGGGTACCCCTACTAAAATGTGGATTAGTCCTCTCTCTACTCATTTAACTCCTCTCCTTTAACACAGGCGAGTTCTGGATTGGAGGGTTTGGAGGATAATAAATGCTCATTAACTTGATTTTAGCCTTTTTAGTATTTGGATCCAAGCATGGGTGAGGCTAGCATGTTTTAGTCCCACTACTTTTAGTCATGGGACTAAAACGTATCCAAGCACCCTCTTAGTTTTATTTGAGGGGTGGGTTGTGCTGGACACCATTATTGTGACTAGCCTTTTTAATAGTACTATATGCATAATTTGGCGACGAGCGCTCTCTATATGTACCACCTTTTTTTAATTTCAAGTTTTGCTCCATGGCGCAATCCATCGATACTACTGCTGTACAAAAGTATACATTTTTTAAAAGGCTAGAGGGCGGGGCAGTCTAGCTTGGTCGGTTTCACGAGAGGCGAGGGCCTTTGTGATTTGACGGCTCATTACTGCTGGAAGGCGGGGCCTTGTGATTTGACTGCTCGTATAAATGCGCCGACGACCTGATCGAGGAGGAGCAAAGAACCGTGCGGTATACTCAAGTTTTCCACTGGAGTAGTACTGCGACGGAGGAGCACGAAACACGGCAGCCCAGTGCCATATGGCGATAAAAATGATCTAATTTGCTAGTCATCTCATTGTTAGCATTGTTCTATTCATTCCCTCAAAAAAACATTGTTCTATTCATGCCTCGCAGAGAACGTGACACGTGCGGCGAAACACCCGAAGCAAAAGATGAAACACAGGAGCAAAAGAAGAAGGAAGATTATCACCCCAAATGATCTAATTCGCCGCGGAGTCGTAACTGCTTCTTCATCGCCTCCACGACCTCCATCTCCTTGCGCGTCTCCTCCGCCATCTTCTTCATTCTGTCCATGACGCGGGATTTCTCGACGCGAGCCTTCATCATCTGTTCCACGGCCGCATTACGTACCTTGACAGCAGCCGGGTGCTCGATGCGGAGCTTCGCCAACTCCTCCTTCTGTTCCATGACGAGGGCCTGCAGCATCTTCATCGAGGAACTACTATTCTCATGCAGCTTCTTCCAGCCGGCGTTCTTCTCCTTCAACAGGTCGATCTCGTGGCAGAGCTTCGCCTTGTCCTCCTGAAGTCGCAGGATTTCGCCGGTCGCCTTCTTCTCCGAGGCAATGCTCTTCTTCAGCAGCATCACCAAGCCGGCGGTCAACTCCCCCTGCTGATTGAGCTCAGCGGGCATGTCGTCGAGGCTCTCCTTCAGCAACTCCATCAAGCCTTGGATGAACTCCTTCTGCTTATTGAGCTGATCGGGCATGCCGTCGAGGGATAACGACTCCAGCTCCGCCGGCTCGGCATGTTCGCCTCCGCGGCTAGGGCGCTCCTGGGAGCCATCGCCTGCCCGTGAGAGATCTTTCGAGGTCTCTGCGTGGCGGCGAGCCCTCTCTTTTTTTCCGCAGCCTTGGTTGCCGCTCCCTTGTTACGAGTAGTTCTCGACCTAGAGCTCTGCTCACCGGCCATGGCAACGACGGACGAAGAAGAAGCACTTATGAGGAGGAAAGGTAGAGTAATTTTCGGTTAGGTAGTTCCCCTTTTTATAACCTAAGTACTAGCACTAGTACTAATACCTGCATAGTGGGAACACGTTCAGGTTTGGTACGTACTAGTAGGTGTGAGCAGGCTTTCGAATGTGATGGGAACAAGGTAAAGATTAATTGATGGTTTTGGTTTCGAGGCCCGAAACGGCTCCCGATGAGTTTAGCGGAACATAAATTTCAAGTACTACACTGCTCAAATGCGTAAATATTATGTTACTGTCAAAAATTGGCACAAAATACGAAGGAGACCAATGGAAGTACTACTAGCAACCCACGATTTAACTACTCGCATGCGCGCAGTGGAGTAATAATGTCTTTCTTCCGCCCTCACGTCCACTCAATTTGCATGCGCTGTATTAATTGACCATCAATGAAGTGAACGACTTTACACGCGTCAAATTATCACATGGGGTGGATCTTGGTACAAAATTGCGTCCGCCCGTGTACCCGCGTGTGCGTGCGAGGGAATGAGTGCGTGCGTGGCGTGCGTGCACATCTTCGCTTCGTGCATGTACCGCCAGTATGGCTCAGGGAGGACGAGTACATTCTTCTGGAACCAGCAGCACGTCACTGTGATCAATCCACGCAAGGAGGTCGCGACAACGCCTCCACATGTGCCACGTGGCTTCATGAACTGTAAGAGAGACACTGTGTAGCGTGCCATTGGTATTCTAATTTACGTGTTTTGCACATACTCGAAGTACTAGTAAGGTACACGTGCATTGCACGCATCAGATTTTGCAACCAAATTATGAATAAATACCACACTATAGCATGTAAGCTCTGAGTCATATATGCCTGATGTAGCCCTTCGTTTAATTCTTATAGTTCATCTCATTCAAAATCAATTAGTTTTTATAAAAAAGCTAAGAACGCGGGAATAGGAAAAACATGGGATTATAGTGGAATGTCGTCTTGAATCCTACAGGATTGTACGAGTGTTTGATTGTGCATAGAAAAAACGCAGAATTCTTTCAAAGAGGTTTGAGTGGATGGGATGTTTCCTATGAAATCTAGTGCAAATGAATCATATGGAAAAATTCCTATGGTTTACAATCCTACGAATCAAACAACCAAGATAGGAAAAATTCCTAATGATTAGAATCCTCCAAAATTCCTTTGAGAATCCTTTGAATCAAAGAAGCCCTTAATCTATTTTATGATTCATGGAATTGTGCGTTGTAAAGCATAAAGTAAAAACAAATAATGGCAATTCAACTAGAAAAAAAGTTTGGGCAGTTATGATACGGAAGATTCTAGAACAAAAGAGAACCACTGTTGTTTTGAGGTTTGTGCATTATGCTTAAGTTCAACCATGGAGTCTGCTAGATTGTACATGTGGCAAAATCCGGTGGGGGGCTAGAAGATGGTGCGAGGGGCCGAGTGGAGGGAGACTATGAAGGAATGCACAAGTGCGAGATCGATATTTAGAGAGAGGGGGCGAACACGTGCGCTGTTGCGCGCAGTGGCGGAGCCATGAAAAATAAATGAGCTAGGGGGCCAAGCATTGCTAATCCTTTACGAGGAGGGTCAATTCATGAACTTAAACCATTTTTAGCAGCAATTGTCTAATGATCACATTCATATTAGCCTCGATATATAGTGATGTTAGGGGGGAGGGGGCAGGGCCCTTACTGCCCCCTGTCTTCGCCATTGTGCACGCGTCTGAGAGATGAAGCGGAAGGCATGGATGATGAGAGGGGGACGTTGGATATATAATTAATGTGGGTGTATTAGCTATATATGTTAATCCTATATAGAGAGGTATAGATTGATCGATGTGGACGTGGGAAAGAGGGTGAGACCTCACTGGATATATCGATTGATCGGTTTGTGTGGAAAACTATGAAAGACCTAGCTATATACACACATACATAGAGGAACATCGATCGTTGCGCATGCACGCGTGAGAGATAAAGAATGCCCGATATGATGGAGAGGGGGATGTGTGTGGGTGTGTGCCTTCATGGGAGACCGACCTGAAGAAAAAGATTGTATGCGTGCGATGGATAATGCCGACTGGTAGTGTGTGTGCATGCATGCACGAGAGAAAGTTAGTGGTACAATTATAAAGAGAAGACTACTGTGTGGGTGTAAAAGAATAGGTGAGGTCATAATCAATGTAAAGTTGAATTCAAATATTTGAATAAGAGATCCTGATGTTTGAAACCCATGCATGCATGAATATAACGGAGATCTGCGCGGTGTGGTTTGGAAACGAGCATGTTGTAATGTATACACATTGAACAAGGTCAGACTGATTTGAATTTGAGATACCGATGGCAGACATCATTTGGCCACGTCGCATCCGTGCATGGACACACTATTCTAATTGGAGATGATGGGCGGCTTTCGCATCACATATCTATATCTATACCCCTATATATATTATATTTTATATTTTTTATATTGTGTGCGGGTAACTTTAACTTTGAAAGATGGTCGTTGGATGAGGCGAATCCGATGGTCCAAAGATGGCAAATTTGAGCACTACTGGCCGTTGGATATCATCTAGATTCCACCAGATTTCGCCACATGTATAATCTAGAAGACTCCATGGTTGAACTTAAGCATAATGCACAAACATCAAAACACAAGCACTTCTTATTTGTTCTAGAATCTTCCGTATCAGAATTGCCCAAATGTTTTTCTACATGATTTGCCATTATTTGTTTTTACTTTATGTCTTACGACGCACAATTCCATGAATCTTAAAATAGATTAGCTTTCTTATAAAAACTAGATGATTTTGAATGAAATGAACTATAAGAATTAAACGAACATCTACATCATGCATATATGACTCAAAGCTTGCATGCTATAATGTGGTATTTATTCATAATTTGGTTGCCAAATCTCATGCGTGCAATGCACGTGTACCTTACTCTAGTCTAAATGGTGTTTGTGTGTGTGTTGTGCGTGTTGAGGTGCAAATTGTCTTTTTTTGGGTACACGTTAAGCTTGTTCTTCCGAAATTTCAAGCCGCGCCTTGTTATGCCGAAAATTCAAGCTAGCGTCTCTGTCTATCGTGCTGCGAAACTCCCGCCTCTTCAACCCGCGCCTTGTTAGCCCGAAATATTTAAGATATATCTTTGTCTCGTTGTGCTCCGACAACTCCCTCCATCTCAACCCGCGCCTTGCTATTCCGAAATTACAACGCGCGCGAAAACTCCCACCTCCTGTGAAATCCCGACACGCGAAATGCCCGTGGTACCCCTGAACCGAAAGAACCGCCTCAAATCGGTGGGGGTACTTTCGTAACTTACCCCACATTTCGGACAAGCGCGTCTCTAAGCCATGGTTCCCCACTGCCATCCCATCCGCCCACCCATTCGTACACCGAGGCCGCGAAAACCCGCGACGAAACCCCACACCCTGCTCCGTCCGCCACCCAGCCGGAGCCTCTTCCCCGACGACGTCGTCCACAGCAACACCTCGACGTCCCTCATCCACCGTACCGGATGAGGATCCGTCGTCGATCTCATCGTCCCGCCGGTTCAGCCACCCCGTCCTCCACCTCCAAGGAGCTGCCCCGACGTTCCCCTCGTCTTTCGCGCCACCTCCATTCCCACACCGCCGTCTTCACCTGCACCACCGGAAGAGCATCATCATCACCGTTTCCTCGGATGAAGCTGCGGCCTAATCGGCGCCACCAAAGAGGTTGTACACTAATCGCCGCATTTTCTTCTTGATTCGATCTCACGGTGCTGCCGGCGCTCGGTCCCGAGCCGACACGGCGCGGCTCCATCCACGGCGGCGTCGCCGGCCACTTCCTCCACGGCGTCGCTCCCTCGGCGGCGACGTCCACATCAGTAGGAGCTGCTGCTGCTTTAGCTCTCGCTCGCGCTGCTGCTCTGCTCTTGCTCTCGGTCCCCTGCCTGGTCTGCTCTTGCTATTGCTCTTGCTCGCGCTGCTGCTCTCGCTCTTGCTCTTGCTTGCGATGCTGCTCCGATTTAGCTACACTTCAGTCGACTGAATCGACTTTTGGGTCAGTCGATTTTCAGGGGGTGGGGGGGCTCGCCGGGGTGAAGGAAGAACCAGCGCAGCGGGGAGGGGGGCTCGCCGGAGAGGTACCCCACTATCTATCTTAGGGTTCAGGATGGGGCGGTGGTCGCCGGCGGTGGCGGGCGTTGGCGGGGCGGTGGCGTGGGGATCGCCGGAGAAAAAGCTCGGCACGGGGGGGGGCCTAGAGGGATGGCCGGGGCGGCGGCGGACCGGCGGTGGGGAGTGTTTTCGGGGCGGGCGGGCGGCGGGGGCTGCTGTTTGGCCGGTGGTGGCTGGCGGCTCAGGGGGGTGGAGGTTGAAGATGAACCGCAGGCCCTTGATTTCGTATCCAACGGCTGCAAAATCGACTGACCAGAGATGAAAAAGTCAGTCGACCGACGTGTAGCCTCACCTTGCTAGTGCGTTCAGTTTCGACAGCAAAATTCAGTTCGACAGAAATTCAGTTTCGACAGTATTCAGTTTGACAGTTAAGTTAGTTTCGACAGTTAATTCAGTTTCGACAGTTAAGTTCAGAGATGAGCGGCTGATGTATTTTACATCTAGCACTTTGTGGTTATGTATTTTACGTCATGTATTGGAGATGCTATTAGAATTCCACTCAGGTTAACGTTGTTCGTTGTCTCTCTTGTCCTGCTTCAGCCTCGGCGTCGTACAACTCACCGGAGCTGCTCCAACGACGAAACCCTCCATCACAGCGGAGCAGTACCTCGGGCTCCATCTCCAGACGCCTAAGATCTTCTTCCCCTCCTCCGACAGCCAAGTCAGCCGGAGCATCCTCACCGGCCAACCCAATCACGCTGAGATCGACATGGCTTCGCCAAAGAGGTTGTACACTTGTTGCATCTCTTTTTTACTCTACATGTTATATATATTGTCCACTGAGCACTCGTAGTAACGGGAAATACGATTATTTTATCCTACTATATGACAAGCAGTGAGGTACCAGGCAACTTAGCTATCCGTGATGGACTCTCTTGAACGCCATCATTATTTATCTCTGCGCGTTTGAGCTGTGCATTTGTCGATGGGCCTGGGAGTTGAGCTAGTATGGCAGTGGCCTGGGTCCAAAGTAATAGAAGTAGCACAAAAACATTTTTTTAGTGTAGGATTTTCCTTGCTCAAGCCTGCCTACTAGAATCGCCAGTGCTTGAAAGGAAAAGTGAATGAAAAACATCGGAATTGGAAAGTTTCCTATGGTACTACTTTTCATGAATTTGGTGCAAAGGAATGGAGCAAAGGAAAACTGTAGGATTTGTTCCTTTAGTGTCTCCTTGAAAGAAAAACCGTAGGAATTCTAATTTCCACTTCTCCTCCTTTTCATATTCCTATTCATCAAGCACAAGACTAAGAGATAGTAGCATAATAGCATTATAACCGTACATTTTCTTGTGGTTTGACTTAATCTCACCATGCTTTTTTGCATCCTGTGATCTTCCAATTGTTGTGAATCAAACACCCAGATTGGCAGAAATCCTGTGTTTTTAAATTCTCTGTTTTGCACGTGCATTCCTATCCTATTCCTGTCTATTTCCTATCCCTGCATTGTTAGAATCCTCAAATTCAAACAAGCCCTTACTCAATTACTTCTGTTACAGATATGTGTCAAAGAAAACCTTGTGTGGTTTGTCCTGCTCCTGCGGCGCTGTGTTCCACCCCAGCTCAGCTGCTCCAACGACGGAAGGGTTCACCACAGCAGGGATCCGCTCTCCAGACTGTCTTTCGCCGCCTCAGATCTTCTTCCCCGCCGCCGGCAGCCACGGCAACTGCATTACCATCATCAACTGAGCAGATGACCTTGAGGACTACACGGGTCCGCAAGAGAGGTCGCACTCTTCCGTGTCTGCTTACGTTATGCGTCGCTTAATATGATGACATGCTACATTATCGTCGTGTTCACCTATTAGACTCCGAGTCAGGTCCAAACTAATGCTGAAACTTGAGTTTTTAAATGGTTGTGGGGTACATATTGGGGCAGCAATCAGTACTATCTGTCTACTATCTGGTTAATCTCCGGTGTCTACTATGAGTTTCATGTTGGGTGCAAACAAACATTAAAGGAGCCATTATCTGTATTTTTTAACTAAAGCTATTATCTGCCTGCTATCATTGGTTTTGGGTCTATCCACAGTTTGCTACCATCACTCTGGATTTGTGCATGCACTCCTTACATAATCTCACTATGTTTTATTCCTATGCATGCCAGTTATTGTACACAATGGAACTGATCATGTAGAGCAAAAGAGACGAGCCTTGCGTGGCAATAAAATTTCATGCAGACGTCGTTCCATGGTGGGCGCAAAGGCAGCCCCCCTCCACCCATTTCGGATCGTAATCAAGAGGAAGATAACTGTTCTGAGGGGGATTCAGAAGGAGAAGACCACTCCTATTTACCCCATGAGGTCTTCGCTCTAACTTGGCATGCTGATGTTGGTAATATCATGCATATGGTGCCTTGCATTGCTTACTGTATACATTAAAGATGTCATCTGCTTAGTTTAGACATGCTTTGTGTCAATGCCATCTGTTTAGTTTCTTTATCGTATATGTGAATCATGCAATGCCATCTTGTCTAGCCAGGCATCATATATGTGAATTTTGCAATGCCACCCTGGTTAGCCAGTCATCTTATATGTGAATTATATCATGCCATCATTTTTTATTACGTGTTAAATTTGTCAACAATTTTAGTACATTCAATTACTCTTCCTGTGCATCAGCCATTCGGCACGGTCATGGAAAAATCTGGAGTGGAAACAAGGTCTTCAGAGCAGACAATGCTATCTGACGAAGCGCATGTCTTGCTGGTTACCGATAGCTCCTCAGAGGAGGATTCAGAGACAGATGACCAGTCATATTCCCCCCCCCCGAGGTGCATGCCCTAACTTGGCAGGGTTATGTTGCTCATATCGTGCGTATGGTATCTTGCATTGCTATGTCATTTGCTTAGTTTAGACATGCTTTGTGTGAATGCCACCTGTTTAGTGTCTAATTACCATATATGTGAATTATGCAATGCCATCTTGTTGCAAGACATTATATATGTGAATTATGCAATGTTATCTTGTTGCAAGGCATTATGTATGTGAATTATGCAATGCCATGCTGTTTAGGCAAGCGTCATATATGTGAATTATATCATGCCGTCCTTTTTTTGTATTTCTCATTGCTTTTGTCGACAATGTTTGTATATTCAACTGCTCTTCCTGTGCATCAGCCATTTGAATTGGTGATGGAGAAATCTGGAGTGAAAACAAGGTCTTCAGAGCAGACAATGCTACCTGCTGAAGCAGATATCTTGCTGGTTACAGATAGCTCTTCAGAGGAGGATTCAGAGGCAGATGACCAGTCCTATTATCCCCCTGAGGTGTATGCTCAAACTTGGCAGGGTTATATTACTCATATAATGCATATGTTGTATTGCAATGCTTAGTTTTTACATCATATACACAATATTGAATGCCATCTCCTTAGTTGACACATCATATATGCGATTGCCCTCTGCTCACTTCCTTAGTATATAAATCATATATTTGAATTATGTCATGCCATGATGTTTACATAGACAGCATGTATCTGAATTATGGCATGCCAACCCATTTTCTAAAGACATAATATAGTTATATCATCTCATCCTGTTTACATAGTCATCATATTTTAAATTATGTCATTCTATCCGTGAATTATATCATGCCATCATGTTTCCATCGACGGCATGTTTGTGATTTATGGCATGCCAACCACTTTAATAGACACATCGTATAGTTATATCATGTCATCCTGTTTACATAGTCATCATATTTTGAAGTATGTCATTCTATCCTGTTTAGTTAGCCATCATACATGTGAAATTGTGTCATGCTATCCTGTTTAATTAGCCATCATATATGTGAAATTATGTCCTGCTATTCTGTTTGCTTAGACAACATAAATGTGAATTATTTCATGCCCTGTTTTCTTCCCTACTATCCATTGCACCTGTCTATCTTACAATGTCTGTACATTCAATTACTTTTCTTGTTTATCAGCCATTTCAATTGGAGGGAGTGATGGCAGTATCTGTGGGAGTAAAAACACGGTCTTCAGAAAAGATCGTGCTACCTGTCGATGCAGATAGAACCACGGTTGTACTTGCCCAAGAACCAGCCCCACCACACATAACCCACACTCATGCAGATTGTACCCCTACCCAGTTGGACAGAGAACCAGCTACACCCCTTCTAACCCCAACCCCAGCAGATAGACACCCAGTTCCCGTTGACACAGCACCGTCTCCACCACAGAGCACCCAAACACGAGCAGTTAGTAAGGCAACTGCAGTGCCCAAATCACGAGGACCACCACTCCGAACCCGAAGTCAACGCTTAAAGCAGAAGAAGAATTGTTCTCAGGTCAGGTTCCGTAGCTATGGTTCATACTACTTTGCTCTTGCATCACTGTATTTACTGATACCAACTAATTTCAAATTTGAAGGATGCAATTGAAACTCCAATGGCGCAACAGGTATGTTTTAAACCTGTTTCTTCAACGTGTTTGGCTGTTTGCTGTTGTAACTTGCTCTATGTTGATTTCAGTTTCAATTGAATAAACAGTTATGTTCTCATGCCATGCACATTACAAGTGTTGTTATTGCTGTGTAGTTTCCCACACTTATATTCTGTCTATGCTGCTTTGTCTTAAATAGATATGATTCGAACTGTATCTATCTTGATTTGGCAACATAAACTAGAATGATATAGACCATACAGTGACCATACTACATAGATATATGTTTGTTTCATGCTGTTATCCTGTCCACCTTACTACTGAACTGGTTTACCAAAATGAGTTTCATATACTACATTGTAAACCTGAGATGTGTTTGTTTGTTTCTCTTTTAGAACGCGGATAAAATATTGGAGAAGAGTACCCTGTTATGCAATGGTAAAGGAAGTAATGCAGATAAGGTTCAAGATAGTGAGACATCCCTGTTGGTCTCCAAGAAAGCTGATAAAAACTATATTGAAGACACTGAGACAACCCCAAAGTCCTGTCTTGATGTAGTGTTCGAGTTACTGGCTACCACTGCTGGCACCAGCTCTTCGAACTCGTTGCCTGAATCAGTTCGGCTTCTTGAGTCTCAACTTCAAGTTGAAAGACATCGATCAGATGTTATGCGACAGGAAGCCGAAGGACTGAGGAAGTCCCTGCAGAATTCAGATGCATACTTTCTGGTGCAACAGCAAGCGCTGGAGGACTTAAGCGCCAAACAAGAGAAAGTTAATAAGCTTGCTAAGCATCTTGCCAGCATTATGGGTACCCAGGATATTGTTTCTTGAGCTCTTCTGAAGTGGTTTCAGTTCTGGACTTGTTTTGCTGCGGCGTTTATATGCTGCTGTGTTCCCTATATTTGCACTGGTGGCGAACTTTGATGCCCAGTGGATGTAATATGTGTAATAGCCGTGATAGCCTAGTGTAAGTTGCTTGCTTATTTATTTCCTTGTTGTCTTGTTTATTTGTTTGCTTGTAGTCAGTGCAGTTCTTTTTCTGCGGTTTGCTAGTGGCTGCAATAACCTATTTTTTAAAACTAGGCCACAATAACCATGGGCTAATATTTACTGTAGTGACACTGGGCCTCCTACGGGCCGTAGAAACAGTGGGCCTTCTACGGGCCGTAGAAACAGTGGGCCTTCTACGGGCCGTAGAAACAGTGGGCCTTCTACGGGCCGTAGAAACAATGGGCCTTCTACGGGCCGTATCATCAATGGGCCTTATACGGGCCGTATGATCGATTGGCCAAACATGGGCCAAACAGACCGCATTCTGGCCGTAAACGGGCTAGAGTTGGAATCGTCCGTTCATGGGCCGACCATAACGGGCCATCGTTAATAGGCCGTATTTGATGACGCTATGAAAACGGCCCAACGTATTAACGGACCACAAACGGGCCGACTGTAACCACGGGCTGAATTTGGCCCACAAGCAGAAAATGACAGTAACGGGCCGTAAGTAAACGAATGCTGGAAAATAGCCCAAGAATAAATGGGCTCTGAGAAGGCCGAAAGATAACATGGGCTGGAAACGGCCCAACGGAATAACGGGCCGTTAATGGGTATAAAGTGATACACTGTTCTTTACGGGCCAGTTTCACCACGGGCCGTTAATGGGTGTAAAGTGATACACTGTTCATTACGGGCCAGTTTCACCACGGGCCGTTAATAGGCCAAGAGTTACATAGGGCCTCATATGGGTCGAAAGACGTCATGGGCCATACATGGGCCAGAAGTGAAAACGGGCTGGAATCATATTGGATGGCCCAGATGACGCTACTGGGCCTAATTCGCATAAGGCGTAACGGGCCTTGGGTTAGCGGGCTGTAAATGGGCTATCTGCGAACAGGCCCTTAACAGGCTTTCCATGGGCCGACCCGCCACCTTTTGACCAAGTCAAACGGGCCGACCTTTTCACAGGAATGGGCCTCTGTTGGGCCGTGCCACGTGTCGATGTACCATAGGCGCCTTCTGTCCAATGAGTGGATGACATCTGTCCCAGCGATGAGCCGACACGTGTTTCCTCCAGCCAATGATGATTTTACACGTGGAAAATCCCCATTGGTCGGGGCTGTTAACGGGTTATCGGATCCAAAACCCGACCCGATAGCTTAACGGTGTTCCGTTACGGTGGATGCCACATGTCGGTCACCCTTGACGAAAGCACTTCTGTGACGCGTGATGTATCGTCATGGAAGTGGACACTTCCGTGATGATAATTTTGGTAATGTCATGGAACACTTCTACGACAACACAGGTATGACTATCTTGATTCTGTCATAAATTTGTCATGGATGTACATGCATGACAAAAAACGCGACCTGCTGTGACAAACACGTATCATCACGGAAGTGTATTTTTTTTGTAGTGATGGCGGCACTAGAAGTTGATGCTTTTTATGGGCGGACATAGAAATTTGATTTCCAATAGAGCTACAAATGCTACTGTAAGCCCGACGATTACTAGTGATTCCTGCTTCATGCAGGCGAGTTGCAGCCTGACGTTCCGAAAGAAATCAAGGTTACCAGGTCACAGCTCTGATTCTTCTTCCCTTATAGAACCTTCCTGCAAGAAATCAGTGGAAGTGGGTCCGCCCCAACAACTCATCAAATCTGCCTTCTTTTTTGTTTTGTGTTGTACATATTCTCAAGTTATGAGAAAGAATGGATTTGACTGCAATTTTGAATTAACAAAATAAATGAATGAAGAATATTTTTACATCTTATCTGATAAGCAATCAAAGCATTTGAACTGCTCAATCAACAATAAAGAAAGAGCTAAGGTAAAAAAGTATATGTGCTACTAATAGTAAACCAATTTTATTTGGAGTTTGCTTTCAGCTGAACATGTTATAACTACAAATGAGGTGAGGCTTGATTAGGTGACTTTGCAAGAACTAGGGAGGAACACAAGTTATGTACTTTAGGCTAAACATATGAATTTAGAAGATCAACTTTTCCAATTGGACATAAACAAAAGCAACCAATAATTTATATATATATACACACACACACACACACACAACCCCTCTCTATTTTGACATCAATGCACCATATTTTTATGTTTCGTAAATTTTGTCTTATTTCATATATAAAAAGAGAACGTAAGAAAATATGTACTCGCTGTAAAAACTATTTTATGTTACGTAAAATTACGAATGTAAAAACATAGTGTAAAACATACATAAAATGTGATTTTTCTCGTCTTATAACCTATATTTTTGTTTTTTATACCAAAATTTACATATTAAATCAATATGCATGTAACTATTTATATTCTAAATGTAATTTATTTAGGAAGCGATCGTAAGATTACCTCGGGTGAAGAATAACTTATTCTGCACCCTGGGTGGTGAATAGTAACACTATATATATGTATATAATATATATATATATATTCCATAATATTTTCTCTATGTTGAAGTAATTTCATCGATAACCACTAAACAATTAAGTAGCAACGTACGCAAAGCTAGACAACGAACATTTCCTAATACACTCGTTCTACATATCTTTAGGATAAAAGAAAAAACTGCAAAAAAATCCATTTTCCTAAATAAAAAGATCAAGAAATCTATTTTGTATGGTTCTTATTTCGTTGAAAACGTTTCCATGAGACTTTCTTTCATTGAAGAAGTCCATGACTTGTTCTAGGTGATATGAGGTTGAACAGGCTTTAGAAAAATGCAAAGAAGGGTACATGAGGGTGGAATAAAAATCAAAAAGATGACCCCCGGTGACCTACCAATTGTAGAAGTAGGATTTTTGGCAAGAAATAAGCACTTACACAATACAATTCGAGGCCTTGAGTTTCTCGCCCCTTTGCCTTAGGATTTGTTAATTCTCTTTCTCGATGGGAGGGGTACACTTTCTCTTTGTGGTATTCCACCTCTTGCTTGCTTCTGGTCCAAAGATGAAATCCTTAGTAATAGTTGGTTGTATTCGCCCATTCTTTCAAAAGATAATGCTAACCCCTGGGTGGGCGAAACATGGAGACAATACTGTCGCTGAAGCGCAAGAGTGAGCAGCAGTCCAGTCGGCCCTTGCTTTCTCAACTTGAGCAGGAAACTTCCAACGAAATAGGAGGGAGGGGCTTTCCTAAGGTCTTGAATTTGGTGGCAAGGTGATCAGGGTCCTCTCCCTGGTCCTATCGAACCAGTGACTTCTCTCCTAGGATTAAATATGTTTTGCCTTTCCCCGATGGTTCCGCATTCCTATGTGGGTAGGATTCGCCAGGGATGAGTAGCTTATTTAGCCTATGCGAAGCGAAGCATAAGAGAAGAGTGTAGTGAAGCGAGTGTAATAATTGTAGCGAATATAAGTAGTGTCAAAGCCTACACTGGCTTACCATTAAAATCATCTTCTTCTTGTTGCTATTTCTTTTCGCACGCCTCGCTTCATACGGAATACCTGATACCATCTACCACTCTTTCCAATCTTGCCCTCAGCAAACTAGTCGACTCAAAATATGCCCCAACTTTACCATCGGCCTTCGATTTCATTTCGTTGCTTTTATAGAGCTTTTCCTTTTACCTAATGTCGGCTACCGACAACTCTTGCTAGAAGGGGCATGATACGTCTCCAACGTATCTATAATTTTTGATTGTTCCATGCTATTATATTATCATTCTTGGATGTTTTACAATCATTTTATAGTCACTTTATATCATTTTTTGGTACTAACCTATTGACATAGTGCCCAGTACCAGTTGCTGTTTTTTACACCGCAGGAAATCAATACCAAATGGAGTCCAAACGCAGCGAAACTTTTTGTGAAATTTTTATGGACCAGTAGACACCCAATGGGTCAGAGAAGCACCTGGGGGCGGGGTGCCCCGAGGGGGGCACAACCCACCAGGGCGCGCCTGGGCCCCCAGGCGCGCCCAGGTGGGTTGTGCCCACCTTGGTGGCCTCCCGCACCGCCTCTTTGCTCTATAAATACCCCAATATTCCAGAAACCCTAGGGGAGTCGACAAAAATCAATTCCAGCCGCCGCAAGTTCTAGAATCACCAGATCCAATCTAGACACCATCACGGAGGGGTTCATCATCCTCATTCGTGTCTCTCCGATGATGCGTGAGTAGTTCATTGTAGACCTACGGGTCCATAGTTAGTAGCTAGATGGCTTCCTCTCTCTCTTTTGATTCTCAATACAATGGTCTCTTGGAGATCCATATGATGTAACTCTTTTTTGCGGTGTGTTTGTTGGGATCCGATGAACTTTGAGTTTATGGTCAGATCTACGTTTTTATCCATGGAAGTTATTTGAGTCTTTTGATCTCTTATATGCATGATTGCTTATAGCCTCATATTTCTTCTCTGATATTTTGATTTTGTCTGGCTAACTTGATCTAGTTATCTTGCAATGGGAAGAGGTGCTTTGTCATGGGTTCGATCTTACGGTGCTTGATCCCAGTGACAGAAGGGAACCGACACGTATGTATCTTTGCTATTAAGGATAACAAGATGTGGACTATTTCTACATAAGTAGATCTTGTCTACATCATGTCATTCTTCTTATTGCATTACTCTATTTCTCCATGAACTTAATACACTAGATGCATGCTGGATAGCGGTTGATGTGTGGAGTAATAGTACTAGATGCAGGCAGGAGTCGGTCTACTAATCTTTGACGTGATGCCTATATAATGATCATTGCGTGGATATCGTCATGATTATTTTAAGTTCTATCAATTTCCCAACAGTAATTTGTTTACCCACTGTTTGCTATTTTTCTCGAGAGAAGCCACTAGTGAAACCTACTGCCCCCGGGTCTCTTCTTTATTATATTTGCCTTTGCGATCTATTTTTATTTTCTTTTATTTTCAGATCTATTAATCGAAAAACCCAAAAATATCTCACTGAAATTTATTTGCATCTATCAATCTACTACAATTTTTATCCCGTCAACTTGACAATTTCTGGCACCGTTACCCGAAAGGGATTGACAACCCCTTTAACACGTCGAGTTGCAAGTATTTGTTATTTGTGTGCAGGTGCTGTTTACATGGTGTGGAGGTTCTCCTACTGGTTCGATAACCTTGGTCTCATCACTGAGGGAAATACCTACCATCGCTGTGCTGCATCATCCCTTCCTCTTTGGGAAATACCGACGTAGTTCAAGCAAACATCAAAAGGAATCTCTGGCGCCGTTGGCGGGGAGACATCATCAACATCTACCAGTTCCTAATCACAAATCTCATCTCCTTGCATTTACATTATTTGCCATTTGCCTCTCGTTTTCCTCTCCCCCACTCACAAAAATTGCCATTTTATTCGCCCCTTTTTTCGTTGCCGTTTTCTCGCGGATGTATCTTTTGCATTGCTTCTAATTGCTTGATTTCGTTGCGGAAATCATGATATGGCCTATCCTTGCTAATCTCAATGATCAAATTTTGTTTGGAAACAATGTCATAGGAAGAATGTTCCAGAAAATTTTTGAATTGCTTGGAAATTTAAGTCTTGATGATATTCCTATACTCAAGAGGACTAAATCCTTTGCGGGAGCTATTTCAGCACTACTTATGAAACTTCAAAATAAATTTATCCACACTCATCCTATCTTGCAAAGATTTTTTTTGAGTTGCCTGTTATAAAGAACCCCAAAGCTAAAAAGTTGACCACCCTGTTCTTATGAATGAATCTGATTACATAGTTCGGGAAGCAAGGGAAATCTTTGATTTCTATGGTATGAATCGTGAAAAACCGGTGATAGATTAAATTCTTTATAATAGTGATTATGTGTTAAGACATTTGCTTGGGGATAATCAAATCTTTGATGATAATCTTAAAAAGGAGGTCCCTGTTTTAGATATAATCCAAATTATTCTTGGATTGTTGCCAGAAATCAAAGGGGATATGATGATAAGCAACTTGGTAGTGCTAAGGTTTCCATGGATAATGTGTTTTACGTTGTTTTTGCAAAACCTCCCAACAAAAACACCCCTAAGGAAATTAAGGACAAAGATGACAATACTTAGATCCTTGCTTTATGCCTAGCTAGGGGCGTAAAATAATAGCGCTTGTTGGGAGGCAAACCAATGAATACAATTTACTTTTGCCTTTTGCTTTCTGTTCTTGAGTGTTTGCCCAATTATGCTACTGTTATGATTGTGTTTTTTGTGTTTTAATTAGTGTTTGTGCCAAGCAAAGCCTTTGGGGTCATGTTGGGTGATAGTTGATTTGATCTTGCTGAAAAACAGAAACTTTTGCGCTCACGAAAATAATTCTCATTTTTAACAGAAGCGTGATAAAATACCACTTATTTTTGCAGAAGATTAATATACAAATTGCTCACGTGGTCCTAATTTTTCAGAATTTTTGGAGTTTCGGAAGTATTCGGAATATCCAGATTGCTACACACTGTTCTGGTTTTGACATATTCTGTTTTCTTTGTGTTGTGTGCTTGTTTTGATGATTCTATGGTTTTCTTTGAAGAGTTTTTGCCATAGAAAAGTTGGAATGCAGTAGATATAATGCAAGAATAAAATATAAATGGGTTTGCAACAGTACTTATAGTACTGATTTGCTTTCTTACACTAACGGATCCCACGAAGGTTTTGTTGAGTTTTGTGTGATTGAAGTTTTCAAGTTTTGGGTGACTTTACGATGGATGAAGGAATACGGAGTAAGAAGAGCCTAAGCTTGGGGATTCCCATGGCATCCCAAGCTATTATCCAAAGAGAAGGAAGCAACTAAGCTTGGGGATGCCCGAGTGGCATCACCTCTTTCTTCTAACGACCATCGGTATTTAACTCGAAGCTATATTTGTATTTGTCACATATTGTGAGTTTGGTTGGAGCGTCTTGTATGATTTGAGTCTTTGCTTATTTTTCTTTTTATTTTAAGTCATGAATCCTTGTTGGACACACCTATTTGAGAGAGCCAAAATTATGCTTTGACTTGTTAGAATTGCTCTCTATGCTTCACTTAAATCTTTATGAGCTATGGAATTGCTCTAGTGCTTCACTTATATCTTTTTGAGCACGGTGTGCTTTAGTATTTTTGAAGAAATGCTCTCATGCTTCACTTAGGTTTATTTGAGAGTTAGTAGTTTTTTTAAGAAATTCTCTCTTGCTTCACTTAAATTATTTTGAGAGAAAGAAATATGATGCTCATGATCTTCACTTATATTTGTTTGAGCTTATAAAAAGCAACATATGAAATTAGTCCCAAAGTGATAGATATCCAACGAGGATATAATAAAAACTTTCATGAAGATCATTGGAATAAATAAACTTGATTCTTTGTAATAGTTTTGAGATATGATGATGTGATATGTGAGTCATGTTGATGAGTAATTATGCTTTAGTAAGAATATTGGTGTTAAGGTTTGTGATTCCCTATGCAAGCACGAAAGTCAATAGTTATGCAATGAAATTACATCCTACTTGTGGTGCATTATTCGATGTTAATTATGCTTAATGCTCGCTTATGAGATTTTTCATTTCTTGGTTGGTCGCTTCTCAATCTTTTGCTAGCCTTCATTTTACACTAAGTATGATCACTACGTGTGCATCCAAAATCCTTTAAACCAGTTTTGCCACATGATTCCACCATACCTACCTATATGCGGTATTTCCGTGCCGTTCTAAGCAAATTTGTATGTGCCATCTCTAATTTTCAAAATAAACTTCTCTTTTGTGTGCTCGTATCGCTCATGAAACGGTAGGGGGTGGCTAATATATTTCCATGGTAGATGTGTTATTCTCAAGATGAGTATTTATTCACTTGTCATTGCAGAAGAGTACGGAAAAGGTATTAGGGATGCCCAGTCCCGAAATGAAAAATGAATTTACTTTATGTTGTCAAATAATAAATTCCTTGGAAAGTGTTGGTATGGAAGGCACCCGTGGATACGGCTAGCCATGGAAAGTGAAAGTATGGTGGAAAAAGGAATAAACATTATTTTTCTGTTCGGGAACCGCCTATGATATATCTAGCATGGAAATTATTGGGAACTACTCGGTCATTTTCATTGACAGGAAAAGCATGCCTCCCAAAATATTTTTATCTCTATCTTTTTCGCTTTGAGCTCTCGCACCTCTACAAATCCCTACTTCCCTCCGCGAAGGGCCTTTCTTTTTACTTTATGCAATTTTTAATTTTTATTTGAGTCTCCATCTTCTCTTATAAAGCACCAACTAAGGGGCACTATGATCGTACTTGAGCATTGGGTGTAGCTAATATGCGAGTGTGTTTCATGAATGGATCAATGATTGAGCATGATGGGCTAGGGATAACTTGCTTTAGTGTTGATATTTTGAAAGACATGGTTGCCTGTTGATATGCTTGAGTATTTAGGTCCTCATGTCAAAACTAGACTATTGCTTTGAACCATATAAAAGTCCAAATTTCCATGCTACAAAGAAAAGAATATGTGATTAACATGTTAGGCAGCATTCCACATCAAAAATTCTGTTTTTATCATTTACCTACTCGAGGACGAGCAGGAATTAAGTTGGGGATGCTGATATGTCTCCAACGTATCTATAATTTTTGATTGTTCCATGCTGTTATATTATCATTCTTGGATGTTTTACAATCATTTTATATTCATTTTATATCATTTTTTGGTACTAACCTATTGACATAGTGCCCAGTGCTAGTTGCTGTTTTTTGCATGTTTTTTACACCGCAGGAAATCAATACCAAACGGAGTCCTAACACAGCGAAGCTTTTTGTGGAATTTTTATGGACCAGAAGACACCCAATGGGCCGGAGAAGCGCCTGGGGGTGCCCCGAGGGGGGCACAACCCACGAGGGCGCCCAAGTGGGTTGTGCCCACCTCGGTGGCCTCCCGCACCGCCTCTTTGCTCTATAAATACCCCAATATTCCAAAAACCCTAGGGGAGTCGACGAAAATCAATTTCAGCCGCCGCAAGTTCCAGAACCACCAGATCCAATCTAGACACCATCACGGAGGGGTTCATCATCCTCATTGGTGCCTCTCCGATGATGCGTGAGTAGTTCATTTTAGACCTACGAGTCCGTAGTTAGTAGCTAGATGGCTTCCTCTCTCTCTTTTGATTCTCAATACAATGGTCTCTTGGAGATCCATATGATGTATCTCTTTTTTGCGGTGTGTTTGTTGGGATCCGATGAACTTTGCGTTTATGATCAGATCTATGTTTTATCCATGAAAGTTATTTGAGTCTTTTGATCTCTTATATGCATGATTGCTTATAGCCTCGTATTTCTTCTCCAATATTTGGGTTTTGTTTGGCCAACTTGATCTAGTTATCTTGCAATGGGAAGAGGTACTTTGTGATGGGTTCGATTTTACGGTGCTTGATCCCAGTGACAGAAGGGGAACCGACACGTATGTATCGTTGCTTTTAAGGATAACAAGATAGGGTCTATTTCTACATAAATAGATCTTGTCTACATCATGTCATCGTTCTTATTGCGTTACTCTGTTTCTCCATGAACTTAATACACTAGATGCATGTTGGATAGTTGTCGATGTGTGGAGTAATAGTACTAGATGCAGGCAGGGGTTGGTCTACAAATCTTGGACGTGCTGCCTATATAATGATCATTGCCTGGATATCGTCATGATTATTTGAAGTTCTATCAATTTCCCAACAGTAATTTGTTTACCCACCGTTTGCTATTTTTCTCGACAGAAGCCACTAGTGAAACCTACGCCGCCCGGGTCTCTTCTTTATTATATTTTCCTTTGCGATCTATTTTTATTTGCTTTTATTTTCAGATCTATTAATCAAAAAACTCAAAAATATCTCGCTGAATTTTATTTTCTTTTATTTGCATCTATCAATCTGCTACAATTTTTATCCCGTCAACTGATTCCTGACACCGTACCCGAAAGGCATTGACAACCCCTTTAACACGTCGGGTTGCAAGTATTTGTTCTTTGTGTGCAGGAGCTGTTTAGATGGTGTTGCGTGGTTCTCCTACTGGTTCGATAACCTTGGTCTCATCACCGAGAGAAATACCTACCGTTGCTATGCTGCATCATCCCTTCCTCTTTGGGGAAATACCAACGTAGTTCAAGCAATCATCAGGGCACCCCTTCTCGCGAAGTTACGGGGCTATTTTGCTGAGTTCCTTGGTCCATTTGGTGTCCTTCCAGGCGGAGAAGCGAGAACCCTTTCTGCTTTGACTGCTTGCCCTCCTGGCACAGATGTGGGAAAAGGTCTCAGTTGCGGAATAAATATGAATGAAGTTAGAACAATCAGCGTAAGCTCTTTCTCATGGGCCACTATCAATAATGACAAGAACTCTTACCAACTAGCTTAACGCATCCGTTCTCCTTCGAATAAGCAAATGGATAGCACTCTTCCTACAGAAACCAAACCTATTGTTTGCAGCCCTTCCTTACAGAGAGCTAAGGGCATTCCGACCCAACGTCTATAAAGAGAAATAACAAAAAGTAGAGTAGGGAGGACAGACCGGTACACAGGCACAACATCGTGCAAAGAAAATGAAAAGTAGGGTCATTTGACACTGAGCAGAAGTTACTAGCAGGATAGACAGGAAGCTCTAAAGTATGTACAATGCTTGGAGGGACAGAAGTTTCCAGAGAAATGGTCTCTTTTGATGGGCATTTGTAGATGATGGTTGATGATGCAAACAATGTTCGCTCATTATAGGACTTGACCAAACATCTCACGAAACGAGCTGACGACAGCCATGCAGCACCTGTATGAAAGTCAGTACCATCCTGTGAAGGACAGGTTTTGTTGTTCATATGTCAAGGGCTGGTAAGGTTTTGCGTGTTGTATCGAATTAAACCATATGCTCCACCGCTTGTGCAGGCTATAGACTATCACCTGCTTCAAGGTATCTTGCTTGTGAAAGCCGAACAAAGAAGAAAAGAACGAAATGGCGGTTCATCAGTAGTCAAAGGTGCAGACTTCATTCTATGTTTCTTCATCCTCTACCATTACGTTTTGCTTTCTAGGACTACCTAAAGGAAAGGAATAGAATGATCTATAGTCATACCTACTTGAGGGCACCGAATGCATACAGCTTACGTCAACTTTATATATATAATTATTGATTCCATTCACACCCTTTGGGAACAGGAAACGGAGAACTTGTTGCTTTATTCTATTTTTGTTGTAGCTGAGGACACTTAGATTGAAATGATTGACTTGATCTAGGTATGTGGTCTAAACGGATAGGTAGAATTACCTAGAGGGAGCCCTTGTTTCGGCATAAAAGGAAGAAGCCGGGTCCGCGCGGTTCGCCTTTTCGAATGCTGTAGTGTTTTTGGCTTTGGCAATACCAGCTAGCTAGCTACTTACTTGTGTGGGTGTCCTATAAAGAAAAGCCTGAGTTATAGACTGACTAAAGAAATCCACCTAAGCCGTAAGTTTTTGTTACAGCTAGCACACCTGCTTGCAAACTAGAAAATCTGATTCTAGTAGAAAGTGGACTAAGTCTTAAGAGAGATAAGCCGGTCTTTATACACTGGCCCTACTTCCGCCAATATGGGGAATAACAGTGAAAGCAATCGACCGGAGAAGCCCCCCCCCCAAGTATTGAGAATGAAAAAGTGGATTCATTCCCCAGGCGTGTGTGTGCGCGCGCGCTTTCCACGGGCCAGGCATCTCGCCAGGAAGTTGGTGGGCTCATCATGAATTAGGTCGGGGTGGCTGGTGGTTTCGGGATCCCGTAGAAAATGCGTCCTTTATGCCTCTGGTATTAGCCACAGCTCATTACATTAATTTGCTTATCGGCAGTGTCTCTACTCTGGACTACCAAAGCGTTATAAATATAAGGTAACTTGCCTGGGCATCCATCACGGTAAATAAGGCCTTAGAAATCAGAGCCCGTAGCACTTCTGAAGTCACTCTGGCGTGGTGCTACTAGATACTTCTGATCAATAGGAATAGGAGGAAAAAAAAGCTTATGATGAGCATCTATTGGAGTCGATCATTTCCAAGATCTAATTCTAGTTTCTTATTATGTAGTGGAAACACCTCACAATCTTCAGTCTTACGCTTACGCTTAAGGGAAGAAATGTTCTTGGTGGAAGCTTCTTATTTTTTCTAATACTATAGTAGGAGTAGGTCAGGCACAACTTCTTATACTAGGGATGCTCTTTTGAATCATTGAAAAAGCTTTCAATAGTCTTAGTAAGTTTCAGTAAGGAGAAAGCCAATGTTGAATCGAAGATAAAAGTCATTACTCTTGATAGAGAGGGAGGATCTGCCTTTTTAGATTTCTATTTCTATTTATTTTTTCATGTAGGATTAGAACCGTATACTTGGTAATAATAGCAACGACACATTATGGCAAAAAAAGTTGGATTCAGAGGGAGAAGAAGCGGCAGAAATTAGAACAAAAATATCATTTGATTCGTCAATCTTAAAAAGAAGATAAGAAGCAAAGTTTCTCCCTTGAGTTTGAGTGAAATAACGAAAATGCGAGAAAAAATGCAACCCCTACCGCGTAATAGTGCACCTACATTGATTGTTTCTTCCTCCTCTTCTCTCTGGTAGACCCCGAGATCGCTGCCGATGCCACTGCGAACGACTACGTCGACGACGACCCTTCCTTCTCAACAGAGCTTCCAGGCAAGCAAAACCCCCTTGACCATCCAGATATTGCCCATTCTTTTCTCTCTTATTCTTGCATTAGGCTTTGCTGTTGTTGTTGTTCCGCTAGCTCCTAATCTGTTTCATAGCCTGTCCTTGTTGCTACAGTTGTTAATACTTTACCTGCTATCCTACATGCTTAGTATAGGATGCTAGTAGTCCGTTACTGGCCCTACACCCTTGTCCGTCTGCTATGCTATACTATTGGGCTGTGATCACTTCGAGAGGTGATCACGGGTGTATACTATATACATATTATACATGATACATGTGGTGACTAAAGTCGGGTCGGCTCGCAGAGTACCCGCGAGTAATTCACGGACTGGGGCTGAAAGGACATGTTTCCCGATGACCCTCTGAGTGGATCTTTGTGGTGGAGCGACAGGGCAGGTTGAGACCACCTAGGAGAAAGGTGTGCCTGGTCCCTGGTCGCTGCCCGCGATTAGTTCAAAATAACACGCATAACGAGGTCGGATATTTGAACTGAGTTGGGTCATTGGCCTATACGCACTAACCGCCACGCGGGACAAGATATGGGCAACATGCGTCGTAGTATTAGCCGAAGCTCTTTAGACGTCAGCGACTGAGTGGCGCGCGCCGGATTGGACTGGAAGCCTGCGCTTGTATAAGGGGGCTAGGTCTGCTCACCGGACGCGTTCGCAATGCGCAGGAGTGCAAAGGGTGATAGGCCCAAGACCCCTGCGCGCTTAGGATGTAGACCGACGTGATGGCCTCTCTCTTGAGTCTAGGTAGGGCTGCGACGTGTTGATCTTCCGAGGTCGGGCATGACCCAGGAAAGTGTGTTCGGCCAGAGTGATCGAGCATGTTGGGCTATGTGGTGCACACCTGCAGGGAAGTTGATCTATTTGAATAGCTATGTCCATGGTAATAGGACGCTCGGAGTTATATTCTGACCTCTGACAAATAGAACCTGATATTTAATAAAACACACCCAGATAAGTTCCAGAGACAACCCGGTGATCTCTTTCCCATAGGGTGACGAGGGGTGGATCGCCGGGTAGGATTATGCTATACGATGTTACTTGATGCTATACTTGCTACTCTCTTCTATATGCTTCAAGATGGAGGATGCCAGAAGCGTAGTCTTTGATAGGACTAGCTTCTCCCCCTCTTATTCTGGCATCTGCAGTTTAGTCCACAGATACTACCCCTTTTATTAATATCGATGCATATGTAATATAGATCTAATGTCAGTCGTGCGAGTACTTTGGATGAGTGCTCACGATTGCTTTGCTTCCCCCTTTTCCCCTATACCCGGTTGCCGCGATCAGATGTTGGAGCCCAGGAGCCAGACGCCATCGTCGACGACGACTGCTACTACCCCGAGGGTGCCTAGTACTACGTGCAGGCCGCCGATGACGAGGAGTAGTTTAGGAGGATCCCAGGCAGGAGGCATGCGCCTCTTCGATCTGTATCCATGTTTGTGCTAGCCATCTTATGACACCTTGTTTAACTTATGTCTGTACTCAGATATTGTTGCTTCCACTGAATCGTTTGTATTCGAGCCCTCGAGGCCCCTGACTTGTAATATAAAGCTTGTATGACTTTATTTTGTGTTTAGAGTTGTGTTGTGATATCTTCCGGCGAGTCTCTGATCTTGATCGTACGCGTTTGCGTGTATGACTAGTGTACGATTGAATTGGGGAAGTCACACCATCCGCTGCCGTCAATGTCCTCGCCCTCCACCACCTCGCCCTCACCCTCGATCGGCTGCCCCTGCCACCGTCGCCCTCGGTCTGCCGCCTCGTCGCCATCCAATCCGGCAGGTATAAGGTCGCCGCCCCCCCCCTTGTATTTTTGGTCGTCATCATCGCTAGCCACCGCCACGGTCGCCACATACATTCGACTAGGGTTAGGGTTACGGGTTTCATTGTTGTATTTTTAGTTTTTAGTTTGTACGTACTTGTAGTTTCTAGCTATTTTTACTTTGATAGTAGTAGTTTCTAGTTGTATAGTTCGTAATGCACACATTATAATAAATTGTTGTTGTACTTTATAGCTATAGTTTCATATTTCTAGTTGTAGTTCGATAGTTGTACTTTGTAGTTGAATAAATCAAAAGTAACCGTATATATGAAATCAACAGTTGTATAATTGTAGTTTATAGTTCTTTACAGGGGTACGTACTAGAATTTTGGCGAAGCTTTGTTTTCCGTTTCGCCAAATTTCTAGCACTTAATGTGTCCATTTTTACAAAGAGGTCATGCCAAATTTCCTTGTTCATTTTTTATTGATATGGTGTTGTAGTAGATGTCTTCATTTTTTACAGGGATTCATACTATAAGTGCTAAAGTTTTGGCAAAACGTTGATTTATTTCCGCTTCGCCAAATTTTTAGCTCTTAATGTGTCCATTTTGATGCAGAGGTCATGCCAAATTTCCTTATTTATTTTTTATTGATATTGTGCTGTAGTAGATGTCTTTAATTTCTTTAGAGGGATTCTACTATAAGCACTAAAGTTTTGGCGGAACGTTGATTTATCTCTGGAGCGACCCGACCAGAATGGATCAAGTCTCTGTGCTTAAGTGTCATCCCTGGATCGGTATGCTGACACACACAGTACTCGATGATTTATAACAGAGGTAAATCACATGTATAAAGTAACGTTAATACTATTACCTCAATCCAAATAGCGGAAGTAACAAGGTTGTGGGTTCCCATCAACACCAACGGCAAAGTTGAGTGTAGAAATCGTAACCCTAACGTATCACTTACTCGTCGTAAGAATCTTGCAACATGAAACGTTGTAGCCCGAAAACGGGTCAGCACATGGAATATGCTGGCAAATTCACACCATAGAGAAATGATGAACAAGGGCTATCACTACATGCATATATGGCTGGTGGAAAAAGCTCTATGGTTATAATGTTTTTGCGAAAAGCCAATTTTTCCCTACTGCAAAGGAATAAATTTTATTTAACTATCATGGTGGTTGTTAAACATTGAGAAGGTACCTCCAACTCAATCCCAATTAAGTAACATCATTAACCCAACAAAATTAATTAAAGTAACATGATGAGATTCACATGATAATCCAAGTACTAGATACTCAAGTTGTCCATAACCGGGGACACGGCTAACCATGATTAGTTTGTACACTCTGCAGAGGTTTGTGCACCTTTCCCCACAAGACTCGATCGCCTCCGCTTGATTCTCGCACTGCATGATGTTTGAGAAACGGATGACCGAGACACAGTCTTTCAGAAGCGTAAACTCTCTACTCTGGGTAGACCGTACCACCTACATCCCCTACATCTGCTAGTCTACCTCTTCAAGAGCTCACACAACTTAATCAACTATGCTAGAGCCCATAATAGCTTGTGGCTGCACACGAAAGTTTCCAGCATGAATAATCTCATGATCCCTTTGAGCCTGGGTGGCGGTCCATAGGATGATCACACGGGTACTCCGGGATATCCAAAAATACAGGCAGCACTGGGTTCTCCAGGTGCCTCAATCCACCTAGATGTGAGTTTTAGTTGCCACCTTAAGTAAACCATTAATTAACAATCTCACATCTGTCATGAATATCGCTCAAACCCAATCCACGTCTACTAGCATAGCATGGCGATATAAGCAAACGTAGAAGTAACTCCCATAGGTTTGATAATAAAACAAGTAATAGGTACTACCTCAACTACTTCCCAATACCCACAATTTAATTAGATCCTAACCATGCAATGTTTGAGGATCGATCTAATGCAATAAAACTGGGTAGTAAAGAGGTATGATCAAAGTGTTACTTGCCTGCAATGTTGATGAAGATGATTCGCACTCAAAACTCTTGATAGATCTACTCGTCACACTCCGTCAATCTATCGTAAGCAAGCAATAGCAACCATACATAAGCAATCACTCCAAAGATCAGAAAGATCGAAGAAAACAATTCGGAAAACTTCAAAACCAAGCAAATAACTCTTGCAACATAACACAATTTCTAACAGCACCAAAATTATGTGAATTTGGCCTTATCAGAAAGTTTAGGTCAAGAGCTTCGCTTTGCAAAAAGAATCAACTCAAACGGAGTTACGAAACTCAAGTTACGATCAAAAGAAGATTCAAATTCAAATCTGATCTAATTCAAATTTTAATATTTCAAAAACATGTTTGAGTTGTATTACTGGATAGAGGGGATCATAACGAAGACGTGGGCGTTGGTTTCGTTGGATTTGGACAAACAAGCAAAAAGTTGTGACCGTTTGAAGAACAGGGACTAAACTGTAAATAAAATCATCACAGATAGGTCCTTGGCGAAAAATAAACAGAAAAAGAAAAAGCTAAATAATGAACGTTCGTTTATAGGATCTAAACAGTGGACGTTCGCTGTTTAATAAAACCTAAAAAACAGATCTAGTCTAGGTTTTTTTAAACGAACTTGAAAAAAAACCGGATTGGACCGGCGGGTTATACCGGTTCAGCAGCGGTTCGGCGCCGGCGGGGAAATTCCAGCGAGGCGTGGCAGTGGCGACGGCGAATCGGGCGGGGCGTGGCTAGGTGGCTCCGGCGCG
>NC_057814.1:226063822-226070926 GCF_018294505.1 Triticum aestivum | reverse complement strand
GGCGGAGCGGCGCGGGGCGGCGGAGGCAGCAGCTCGGGCAGCGCGGAGCTAAGAGAGGCGCGGCTGCGGCGGCGGTGGTTGGCAGCGGCGGCGGCGGCGATGCGGCTCGAGGCGGCGGCGAGAAGAGAGGAGAGAGAGAGATCGGGGCCCGGGGCTCCGGCTTTATAGGAGGGCGGGGGCGGGCTTCGAGGCGTGGAGGAGGGGTTGGAGGAGGAGTCCTCCTCGACCACGGCGGCGGCGGCGACGTACGCCGGCTGGAGTGCGAGTGGAGCTCGGGGACGAGCGGGGCGCGGTGACGGGCCGGCTGGGCCGTGGCTTGGCAAGCTGGGCCGGCCCGGTCCTGTCGGTCCAAAGTTTTTCTTAAACAGAGGGAAAAGAAAACGAAAACGAAAATAAAATAAAATATTATATAGGCATATAATATATCAAAATTTTCAGAAAAAGATTTTCTACAACATGCACATTTTTGTAAAGTCAAATAAAATCCACACAAATTTGAATAAATCAAACAGTGCTACTGCCTTTATAAAATCCAATAAAAATAATTTTAAAAATACCAAAATGATTTCAAATTTATTTCTCTCCAATTTTCTGATGTAGGGAATCATTTTACCCTAATTTCCATATATTTTATTTTTGGAGAAAAATAATTTGAATAAAACTCAAATAACTCCAATATTGAAAATAATTTCAAAATGGATTTTTAATTTGAGTTTCTTTGAAACTCCCAACTCATATTTCATATATTTTGAAGAAGTCATTTTATCTTCTCTCATGAAAATCATTGAGTTGCATAAAGTTTCAGAATTGGGAAATATTTTCAAATGAAATTCAAATATTTTCAACACCCCTTGTCATTTAAATAAATGGAAGAAGTCATGTCATCTTCTCTCCAGGGTTTTGTGATGAAAAGAATTTGAATCCATGGAGATCATAAAAGCAAAATGAAAGTTTGGGAAAGTCCTTTTATTCCCTCTCATTTAACTTTCAAAAGATTTCGAATTCACTCACTTTCAGTCAATCAATCAAACAATCAATCAATCTATCTGTTTATTATAACATTCCAAAATTTAGAATTTTGGGATGTTACAAACTACCACCCTTAAAATGAATCTCGTCCTCGAGATTCGGAGAGGCTAGCATGAAATAGGTTAGGGTTTGGGGGTCTTCTCAAAATCCATCGATCATCACAGGGGGTCTGGGGTGCTACCACCCTTAGAAACATGTTTACGGTCCCATCAATACTCATATACTCCATCCTTATTCTTGACGGGGCCGGTCTTCTCAAATCGTAAGGATAATGGGCTCTTCCGGTAGTGGCATAACCTTTTTCCTCAATTCTTCTGTATCCTTTCATCTTGGTAAGGTTATTCCATGACTGGGTCTTCTTAGCTGACGGGTCAGGCGCCAATACTAAACAACTATCGACATCTCCTGGTGGTCAACAATTTATGGTTTCTCCTGCAGGAAATCGGCCTGGTTGATCCTCACCGTATAACCTACGATTGGCATCAACTGCGGTGTACAAGGGAAACATTCTTATACCATTCTAAGGTTCAAACAAGGTTTAATACCGTCGTCTCTCTACTATAGGTAGGTCACTCAGATTTACCATCCCATATAGCAAAGCGAACAATAAGAGTAAGTCGGTATGGTGATCAATCCATCCCGCACCCAAATCATTACCTTGTATATGGTTTAGCGAATCTCGCATTCTAACACTCGGTCATCCTCGCAAGCATTGCAGAATTTCTCTTGTCGATGAACCAAGTTCGGATAAATCCATGGATTCTTCAAGCCAAACAAACATCTATCGTTCCTTCACAACTCTCAGGTTTTTGCGTAAACTCCTATAAAATCGTCTGTCGATAAAATCGTAACTTCTTCCGGGGTTTTTCCTTTAGCAAGAATGTGCTTGCTTCTTGGCAGGTCCTGGGGCCTGTGGGTTATGGCCCATCTCATCACTTGTAAACCTTGAACTCATCATCGGGCAACTGACCCTTAATCCAACATCCAACTTCCTGGTATTCTTAAATCCATCCAATTGTACTGTCTTCCTTCCTTCTATTGGCACCACTAGGACATGATTACTCAGACTCATCATGGAATTCCATTGATCCATATTTCCAAAATCATACCTCCTTTATATCCAATAGTATTTCATCTCTTCATCCTCGGGGGATATCCCACATACCGAGATAAAAAAAACTAATACTTATGAAGTCCATAGTCCACTTCGTGGAACATCATTATCCTTTCCAGGGTCAAGCGTCCTTACAGGGGAATATTGGCCATCTCTGCATGGCACTTCTTCAACTGGGAAACGTGAAACACATCATGAACTCCTGACAGTCCTTCGGGTGACTCCAGCTTGTTGGCCACTTCACCCATACGCTCCAAAACTCGGTATAGTCCTACAAATCTCGGGGCTAACTTTCCCTTAACTGCAAATAGTTTAACTCCTCGCAGAGGGACACACGAAGACATGCTCTGTCTCCAATTTCATAGACTACCTCCTTTGCATCCAATAATACTCCATACCCTCATATTCTTGGGGTATCCAACATATCGAGATAAAACTCATACTTATTTTGTTCAAAATCCACTTCGTGGAATATCATTACCCTTTTTCCAAGGGTCAAGTTTCCTCACAGGGTACTACCACCTTTAAGATGCACAATCTTCCATAGACCATATTTCTCATATCCTCGAAAATGGTCAAAATCTTTCTTCATAGAGTAACAACTCATAGAATCAAAATCAATGCCAATGATGCTAACTTTATTGATTCTCAATTATTACAATCTCCTGCATTCCATTACATGCCTCAATCCGACACCTCACTAATAAAAGAAATGTCCACACTACTACTACTATATTTCTCGTTGCACTCAACTATTTATCACAAGTCTCCGTCTCCTTGGGGCATTCTCTGGCAAAGTGCCCTGCTTCATCACAACGGAAACATATTACTTCTGACATATCTCGAGGTTTCCTTGTGATTATATAGCCTCCTGGGGTCCTCATCTTCCCTTTTGGGCAATCATTGTGGTAGTGTCCTGAATTTTTGCACCTGAAACATGTGATATGACTCAGGTCTCTCTTTGTAGAAATTGGGTTGTTCCTGGGATCCAATCTACTTCTCTTCCTGGACTTTTCCGTTCCAATCAGGGCTTCTATTCCCTGTGGGTCATACTCTACTTCCTCTGTCGGGAATTCCACTAAATCCCCATTCAGACAATTTGGGAGATGTGTCCTTCTTCTCCACATGAATAGTATGACTTGGTGCAGGGTTTAATTGGTTCTTCTTTGGGTGTGTCCTCCACCTCTTCCTTCATCACAGATTCCTCTAAAAATTCCATGAGGGCTCTTTTCATTGCTTCTTTCTTCTGCTGGACGGTCCTTTGTACCACGGGGTAGATGTGACACTGAGCAGGGTAGTGGGTAGTCCCTTCACATAAGAAACAAGTGATCTGCCTAGTTGGGCATTCTTCAGCTGGGTGACTTCCTTCAAAATTAGGGCATTCATTCTTGTGTTCCTTATGGTTGTGTCCTATTTCTCCACAAGGCTTGTATGCACAAGGTTTCTTCATATCCTTTCCATAAGGCTTCAATTTCTGGGACACAAGACGAGATCTTTGTAGAGTCCACTTAAATTCTTTCCAAGTGGTTACTTCTTGCCATCCATTGATGGTTTGGTACATCCTCCACCAAGTAGCAGCACCTCTTTCAAAACATTGAAGAGCATGCCGGGTCATATCCTTTCCGACTATAGGGTTATTCTTCATGTGATCCTCCATGTTCTGAATCCATCGGTCCATCTCCAACTGACTCATCGGTCCAGAAAATACAAGCTCATCTCCATTCATCCTCTATTGGGTCCATGGGTTTGGGGTGAGATAAGAGAGGTCGAGAGGGATGCACACAATACAAACAATAGTTTTGAAGAGACAGGTTTTTATTGTGGCTGTCGGAAAAACAACAAACAAATGATAGCTCACAAACGTCGCATCTAACGTAGGTATAACAGGGGTTTGGTCTTCTAAAGGTCAAAAATCTTCAAAGTCGCCAAACTCTTGAAGTCTTGTTCATGTCTCCGATGGTTTCTTCCGATCATGCTTGTCTTTCTCAAGTTCTTTTGCCAGATCATCTCTGTTGACGCGAAGTCTCTCGTGACGTCCTTTATATTTCTGGAGTTGCGTTCCAAACTTCTGGGTTTCAACATCCTTGACATGAACCATGATCCTACTGTCCTTCAGTTCCTGATGAATCTTTGATGTCTCAAGGTTTTGCTCCTCTAGCTTGGCTACTTTCAGTTTCTGGGTTCTGAGTTCTTCACGAAACACTTCTTTGTCAAAAACTTCTTGATGTAATACTCCAGATCCTGGTGATACACCGGTCTAAAGTTAAAACTTCATCTTGCTGATAGGTGATCCATCAGCCTTCTACCATCCAATCCTTCCATGCATATGCATGCTTAACTCGGCACGGTGACAATAGCATAAGCGGACGATAACATCATGGATAGCCGTGTTTATGCCCATGTTACTGCCATGAGCTTTCATTCCATAACTGATATCTCCTGTCCTTGGGTTTTCTTAACAAAAACTTTGAGTTTCTAACTCTCCATGTTTCGGTCTTTCACCGATACACCTTGATCTCAGGCATTGACGGCTTCCATAATCTGTCAGGTTCCATAAGGGTAACCTTCCTAGGTCATACACATCTGGCAATTCTTCAGAGCCTTCAAATTCTCCTAATCTTCAGAGTCCTTAACCGTTGTAGTTCCAATTATAACAATGCTCGATAAAATACTCTTCATTCCGAAGTGGTCTTGGTTGTCCGATATCTTGTCCTTCTTGGAGTGGTCTCATCAGTCGAATCTTCGTGTGGTCAAAAGGGGAAAGGGGTATGGTCTCACTAAAAGGGAATATTTGAATAAGACTCAGAAAAGAAGAGAGGTAAAAGATCTTTTTGAAAAGGAAAGTTTTAGAGAAAATCCTTCCTATGGGCTTGACAGTTTCTAGGGTCACGTCCTACAGTCAACATGTGCTCTGATACCATCTTGGAGCGACCCGACCCGAATGGATCAAGTCTCTATGCTTAAGTGTCATCCCTGGATCGGTATGCTGACACACACAGTACTCGAGGATTTATAACAGAGGTAAATCACATGTATAAAGTAACGTAAATACTATTACCTCAATCCAAATAGCGGAAGTAACAAGGTTGTGGATTCCCATCAACACCAACGGCAAAGTTGAGTGTAGAAATCGTAACCCTAACGTATCACTTACTCGTCGTAAGAATCTTGCAACATGAAACGTTGTAGCCCGAAAACGGGTCAGCACATGGAATATGCTGGCAAATTCACACCATAGAGAAATGATGAACAAGGGCTATCACTACATGCATATATGGCTGGTGGAAAAAGCTCTATGGTTATAATGTTTTTGCGAAAAGCCAATTTTTCCCTACTGCAAAGGAATAAATTTTATTTAACTATCATGGTGGTTGTTAAACATTGAGAAGGTACCTCCAACTCAATCCCAATTAAGTAACATCATTAACCCAACAAAATTAATTAAAGTAACATGATGAGATTCACATGATAATCCAAGTACTAGATACTCAAGTTGTCCATAACCGGGGACACAACTAACCATGATTAGTTTGTACACTCTACAGAGGTTTGTGCACTTTTCCCCACAAGACTCGATCGCCTCCGCTTGATTCTCGCACTGCATGATGTTTGAGAAACGGATGACCGAGACACAGTCTTTCAGAAGCGTAAACTCTCTACTCTGGGTAGACCGTACCACCTACATCCCCTACATCTGCTAGTCTACCTCTTCAAGAGCTCACACAACTTAATCAACTATGCTAGAGCCCATAATAGCTTGTGGCTGCACACGGAAGTTTCCAGCATGAATAATCTCATGATCCCTTTGAGCCTAGGTGGCGGTCCATAGGATGATCACACGGGTACTCCGGGATATCCAAAAATACAGGCAGCAGTGGGTTCTCCAGGTGCCTCAATCCACCCAGATGTGAGTTTTAGTTGCCACCTTAAGTAAACCATTAATTAACAATCTCACATCTGTCATGAATATCGCTCAAACCCAATCCACGTCTACTAGCATAGCATGGCGATATAAGCAAACGTCGAAGTAACTCCCAAGGGTTTGATAATAAAACAGGTAATAGGTACTACCTCAACTACTTCCCAATACCCACAATTTAATTAGATCCTAACCATGCAATGTTTGAGGATCGATCTAATGCAATAAAACTGGGTAGTAAAGAGGTATGATCAAAGTGTTACTTGCCTGCAATGTTGATGAAGATGATTCGCACTCAAAACTCTTGATAGATCTACTCGTCACACTCCGTCAATCTATCATAAGCAAGCAATAGCAACCATACATAAGCAATCACTCCAAAGATCAGAAAGATCGAAGAAAACAATTCGGAAAACTTCAAAACCAAGCAAATAACTCTTGCAACATAACACAATTTCTAACAGCACCAAAATTATGTGAATTTGGCCTTAACAGAAAGTTTAGGTCAAGAGCTTCGCTTTGCAAAAATAATCAACTCAAACGGAGTTACGAAACTCAAGTTACAATCAAAAGAAGATTCAAATTCAAATCTGATCTAATTCAAATTTTAAAATTTCAAAAACATGTTTGAGTTGGATTACTGGATAGAGGGGATCATAACAAAGACGTGGGCGTTGGTTTCGTTGGATTTGCACAAACGAGCAAAAAGTTGTGACCGTTTGAAGAACAGGGACTAAACTGTAAATAAAATCATCACAGATAGGTCCCTGGCGAAAAATAAACAGAAAAAGGAAAAGCTAAATAATGAACGTTCGTTTATAGGATCTAAACAGTGGACGTTCGCTGTTTAATAAAACCTAAAAAAACAGATCTAGTCTAGTTTTTTTTAAACGAACTTGAAAAAAAACCGGATTGGACCGGCGGGTTATACCGGTTCAGCAGCGGTTCGGCGCCGGCGGGGAAACTCCGGCGAGGCGGGGCAGTGGAGACGGCGAATCGGGCGGGGCGTGGCGAGGTGGCTCCGGCGCGGCGGCTCGGCTTC
>NC_057814.1:225705463-225728025 GCF_018294505.1 Triticum aestivum | reverse complement strand
CGGCGGGTGCGGCCACCTGGCGCGCTGTGAGTGGGCGAGGGCGGCGGCGGTTGAGGCGTCCGGCGGCGGTGGACACGTCCGGTGGCGGCGGGGCGATTTGATCTAGGGTTAGGGTGGTTTTTGCCCGAGATTTTGGAGGGGGGAGGTATTTTATAGGTAGAGGGAGCTAGGAGACTCCAATGGAGCATGGTTTTCACCCACACGATCGTGATCGAACGACCGAGAGCATGGAGGGGACTTAGGTGGGTTTTGGGTTGTTTGGAGGGAGGTTTTGCTGCAACACACAAAAGGACTTTGCGGTTACCCGATTAACCGTTGGAGTACCAAACGACCTCCAAATGGAACGAAACTTGACAGGTGGTCTATCGGTGGTATACCAAGGCCACTTGACAAGACTCGGTCCATTCCGAGAACGTTTAACACCCGCTCACAAAAAGAAACAAGAGGGACGCGCCGGTGCGCGTGGGAGTGCCGGATTGCAAAACGGACAACGGGGAAAATGCTCGGATGCATGAGACGAACTCGTATGCAAATGCAATGCACATGATGACATGATATGAGATGCATGACATGAACAAAATGCAAAACGAAAAACATAACCCAACCACGAAGGGAATATCATAACACATAGCCGAAAATGGCAAGAGTTGGAGTTACAAATATGGAAAATTACATCCGGGGTGTTACAACACTCCACCACTACGAGAGGATCACGTCCCGAGATCTAGGACTGAAAGAACTCCGGATATTCGGAACGGAGGTGGTCCTCGCGTTCCCAGGTGGCTTCTCGGTCGGAATGGTGCGACCACTTCACTTTCAGGAATTTGATTGACTTGTTGCGAGTCTTTCGCTTAGTTTCTTCAAGAATAGCAACGGGGTGCTCATGATAAGACATATCTTCTTGGAGGTCAATCTCTTCGAAGTTGATGGTGCGCTCAGGCGTCTTGAAGCACTTGCGAAGCTGTGACACGTGGAACACATCGTGCACGTTCGCGAAGTTGGAGGGAAGCTCAAGTTGATAGGCGAGGTCGCCTCTTTTGCCAATGATCTTGAAAGGACCCACGTATCTAGGGGCAAGCTTCCCTTTGATACCGAAGCGATGAGTGTCTTTCATTGGAGAGACGCGGAGGTAGATATGGTCTCCGATCTCGAAAGCCACATCACGGTGCTTACTATCATAGTAACTCTTCTGGCGTGATTGCGCGGCTTTGAGATTTTCACGGATGACTTTACACATTTCTTCAGCCTCTGTGATTAAGTCATTGCCAAGAAGTTGGCGTTCACCAGTCTCTGACCAATTGAGAGGAGTACGACACTTTCTGCCATAGAGAATCTCGAATGGGGCCTTGCCCGAACTCACTTGGAAGCTGTTGTTGTAGGAGAACTCGGCATAAGGAAGAAAATCTTCCCATTTCATGCCAAAGGAAATGACACAAGCCCTGAGCATATCTTCAAGAATTTGATTGACTCGCTCGACTTGGCCACTAGTTTGAGGATGGAAAGCTGTGCTGAAGCGAATGTTGGTGCCCATGGCCTTCTGGAAGGAGTCCTGGAACTTAGAAGTGAAGATGCTTCCACGATCTGAAGATATCAATTGTGGAATCCCGTGCAAGGAGACAATCCTGGAGGTGTATAGCTCTGCCAACTGAGCTGCTGTGATTGATTCTTTGATTGGAAGGAAATGAGCCACTTTAGAAAGCTTGTCGATGACAACGAAGATAGCATCATTTCCGCGCTTGGACTTTGGAAATCCAGTCACGAAGTCCATTTCGATATGATCAAACTTCCATTCTGGGATAGCAAGAGGTTGGAGGAGACCAGCTGGTCGTTGGTGTTCTGCTTTCACCCTTCGACAGACATCACATTCATTCACGAATTGAGCGATTTCTCGCTTCATTCGAGTCCACCAATACGACTGCTTGAGGTCATGGTACATCTTCGTACTTCCAGGATGAATGGAAAGAAGAGAATTGTGCGCCTCGTTCATAATGACTTTCCTTAGATCACCTTTAGGAACCACAATTCGGTCCTTGAAGAATAAAGTGTCTCTGTCATCAACGCGATAGCACTTGTATTTGGAAAGGCCCTTGTCGATACCACGTTTCACCTTCTTCACCATGGTATCAAGAAGTTGCGCCTCACGAATTTGATCTTCCAAAGTAGGAGAGACTATGAGGTTGGCAAGAAAGCCTTGAGGAACAGCTTGGAGATTCAACTTGCGGAAAGCTTCACAAAGATCCGGTTGGAAAGGCTTGAGAATTAAGCTGTTGCAATAAGCCTTCCTGCTCAAAGCATCTGCAATGACATTGGCTTTGCCTGGAGTATACTCAATACTCGGATTGTACTCTTGAATCATTTCGACCCATCGAGTTTGCCTGAGGTTGAGGTTGGGCTGAGTGAAGACGTACTTGAGACTCTTGTGATCGGTGAATATGTCCACTTGTCTTCCCAACAAGGGATGTCTCCATGTTATTAATGCATGGACAACTGCCGCCAACTCAAGATCGTGAGTGGGGTAGTTCCTTTCGTTGGGCTTCAACTGACGAGAGGTATAGGCCACAACTTTCTTCTCTTGCATTAACACAGCACCGAGACCTTGAAGAGAAGTATCACAGAAAACTTCAAATGGCCTGGATTCGTCAGGAGGAGTTAAGACAGGAGCTGTGACGAGTTTCTCTTTGAGAGTGTTGAAAGCAACGTCACACTCAGGAGACCAGACATACTTCACATGCTTCTGGAGGAGGTTGGAAAGAGGCTTTGCAATCTTAGAGAAATTCTCAACGAATCTTCGGCAATAGCTTGCAAGACCAAGAAAACTGCGAAGCTGCTTGACATTCTGAGGAGGTTCCCAATTTACAATTGCAGACACCTTCTCGGGATTAACCGCGATGCCCTTGGCAGAGATGATATGACCAAGGTAAAGAACTTCATCAAGCCAAAACTCACATTTGGAAAACTTCGCATAGAATTGATACTCTTTGAGCTTGTCGAGCACCAATCGCAAATGTTTGGCATGGTCCTTCTTATTCTTGGAGAAGACCAAGATATCATCGAGATACACCAGGACGAATTCATTGGTATAGGGGTTGAAGATGAAATTCATCATCCGAGAGAATGTTGGAGGAGCATTGACAAGGCCGAAAGACATGACGGTATATTCATAAGAACCAAAGCTTGTTCTGAATGCTGTCTTGGGAATATCTTCTTCACGAATGCGAATCTGATGATAACCCATACGAAGGTCAAGCTTGGAGAATACTTTAGCACCTTTAAGTTGCTCGAATAGCTCATTGATGTTGGGAAGTGGATACTTGATCTTGATTTTCTTCTTGTTCAATGGACGGTAGTCGACACAAAGTCAGTCCGTGCCATCCTTCTTCTGGACAAAAAGAACACCACAACCCCATGGAGATGAACTCGGTCTGATCAAACCCAGACACTCTTGTTCATCGAGCTGTTTCTTCAATTCCTTCAGCTCCTTGGGTCCAAGCTTGTATGGACGCTTGCAAACGGGTTCAGTGCCAGGCTCAAGATCGATAACGAACTCAACTGGCCGGTGAGGAGGCATACCCGGAAGCTCTTCTGGAAAGACATCTTGGTACTCGCAAATGACTGGAATCTGAGAGATGTCATTCAATTCGCCCTTCTCATTGAGAGAAAACAACCGAATGGTTTCATCACGAGCGGCATAAATAATCACATCCTCAGAAGAGTGTGTCAATTGAATTTCCCTGGCAGCACAATCAAGTTGAGCCTTGTGCTTAGAAAGCCAGTCCATCCCGAGAATTAGATCAATATCCGAGTCACCAAGAACAATTGGTTTGGCCAGAAATTTATAGTCGCCCATCTTGATAATGGAATCCCGAACGAATACTCGAGAAGTCATTTGTCGAGCCGGGGAAACAATAGACAAAGGACTCGGCAATACTTCAGTAACCAGATCATGCATAGCCACAAAAGGTCTTGAAATGAAAGAATGCGATGCACCAGTATCAAATAAGACTTTTGCAGGAATATCATTAACTAAGAGATTACCCATTATCATATCAGTAGATTCCTCCGCTTGAGCTGCATTCATCATGTTCACCTTAGCAGACTTTGGATTATGCTTGACCACTGCATTGCTGGAAGATCTCATAGGAGGAGGAGGCGGAAGACGCCTTTGGTTGAAGCACTTGTTAGCATAGTGACCTTTCTGCTGACACTTGTTGCAAGTCACCTCTGAGAGTGGACGATGATAAGGAGCATTCGACTTTGGAGCTTGATTCTGAGACTTGTTCTGATAGCCAGGGTTGGAAGAGTGGGAAGATCCATGGCCACCTTTGTTCTTCTGCTGGTAAGGCTGACGAAACGGAGGAGGAGGAGGCAACCAGAACTTCTGTTGCTTAGCAGCCACTAGTGAGGAAGAATAAGACTGAACTGCGTCCCTGACTCTCTTCTTAGAAGCCTCACACTTGAGCTGAGCAGCCTCTTGCTTCAGTGCCATGTTATAGAATTGATCAAACTGAGTAGGCTCAACAAGAACGAGAGCTAACTGCAGATCCTCTCTAAGGCCACCTCTGAAGTGATAGATCATGCTCTTTTCATCAGGAATGTCTTGTTTAGCGAAGCGAGCAAGTTTCTGAAACTGGATGTTGAATTGATACACAGACATGTTTCCTTGCTTGAGATTGCGGAACTCCTCACACTTGCTCTCAACAACACTTTGTGGAATGTGGTGCGCTTTGAAGTCCCGAAGAAGTCAATCCAAGTGATCACACGACCTCCTCTGGAATCTTTGTATTGTTGATACCAATCAGCAGCTTGGTCCTTGAGCTGAAAAGAAGCGAACTTGACATAGTCCTCAGGCCTGACATTGCTACATTCAAAATGCTTGTTGATGTCCACGAGCCAATCATCGGCATCTGTGGCCTCGGCACAGTAGCTGAAAGACTTGGGCTGATTTGCGAGAAACTGGTTGAGGGTAGCGAAGTGAGGCTGATTGTTGCCTTGACCTTGATTTCCTTGATTGCCTTGCCCTTGGGTGCGTTCTTGCAAGAGTTGCAGAATCATCTGAGCATTGGCGTTGGTGGCTGCCATGATAGCTTGCCATGCCTCCGGAGGCGGAGGTGGTGGCGGAGGGTTCGCCTGACTCCCTTCATTGCGTTCCGGATTCTGACGCGTTGGCGGAGCCATCCTGAAGAGGGTGACATCCGTTAGCATCTTGATAGACAAATAGGCAAATAGACAAGTTGAATCAACGGATAGAAATTGCAACATATAGTCTTCACAATAAACATTCGAACAAGGATGAACGAATGAATTCCATAGTAAATTATCACACTTCCATTAAGTTGAGAAGCCACTTAGAAAAAGGTATGGAATCAACATTTGACTTCGAAGCAACTCGAATACCACAATTCAAAACAAAACAAAGTATTGGCTTGCAGAATAAGCCGGAACAAACATATGATAGAGATTTCGTCCGAAGTTTTCGTGGTGGAGCCCACACGGGCTCGATCGTACAACACCATCATGTACAAGGCAGTGCACATGACATACGAAGCGTTCCCGAGTCGGCATAGCCAAGGACTCTTTAAAACACTACGAGACCACTGTAAAACCAACCGTGGAAAGGCGGACCACTAGACGTCGAACCCCAATCTCATATAATGCGTCTGTCGGAAAGATATCCTAGGAACTACTTCAATTCCCACTTATAAACTCCCGAAACTTTCTGGTTATGCAATCTGGTGTTGGGGATACAGGGGACACAAAATATATCACCCAAACTAGCAATCCCTAGATCCAGCTGTATCCATCCGTCAACACATAACCAAGAAACCTTCGGAAATCGTGTACCTCAACCTTCGAAAAGCATTCGTTATACGAGTTATGGCAATACTCCCGAACTCCCGCCCCAGTACTGGGTGGCGTCGAGGTGATCTCACCAACAACTGCATAAAAGAGATTTCGATGTCGGCGAAACTCAGGTATTCCAGAACTGCAACGATAAAATTGTGACGACAACACCTCGGAGCTCAACTCCCCGGGACACTGCCACAACCCCTAAATGTCAGGAGGCACCAAGAACAATGTTCTCGTCACAAAACCATCGGAACGATTCCAAGATACCCGCGTGATCCTAAATTTTTTTTAGTGAAATTTGAGGAGAGAAGAGTCAAAACTTCTACGTCAGGAGGCCTCACCAGAGCGACGAAGGGACTGAGGAGTAAAAAGAATCCTACTCTCCGATATATATAATCCTAAGACTCAAAACATTTTTGTTCTAGACTCAACAACGCCAGCGATTCGATCAAGCAGGGGGCTCCTAAGTCGGGGATGGCTCTGGTTACCAACTTGTAACGCCCACGATGCGGCTATATCTCCCACGTGTCGAGGCACGACTTAGAGGCATAACCGCATTGTGGTTTTGTCGCAAGAAGGGTCATCTTCACACAATCCCATGTAATGAACAAGAATGGGATAACGAGAGTTGGCTTACAATCGCCACTTCACACAATACATAAATTAATTCATACATCATCCAAAATCCACACATAGACCGACTACAGTCAAAACCAAATGAAAATAAGATAACCCCAAATGCTAGATCCCCGACCGTCCCAACTGGGCTCCACTACTGATCATCAGGAAAAGAAACATAGTAACGACCACGTTCCTCGTCGAACTCCCACTTGAGCTCGGTTGCGTCATTTGCACTGGCATCGTCGGCACCTGCAACTGTTTTGGTAGAATCTGTGAGTCACGAGGACTCAACAATCTCACACCCGCGAGATCAAGACTATTTAAGCTTATAGGAAAGGATGGTGTAATGAGGTGGAGCTGCAGCAGGCACTAAGCATATATGGTGGCTAACACACGCAAATGAGAGCGAGAAGAGAAGCAACGCAACGGCCGCGAAGCTAGAAATGATCAAGAAGTGATCCTGAAACTACTTACGTTCAAGCATAACTCAAACCGTGTTCACTTCCCGGACTCCGCCGAGAAGAGACCATCACGGCTACACACACAGTTGATGTATTTTAATTAAGTCAAGTGACAAGTTCTCTACAACCGGACATTAACAAATTCCCATCTGCCTCATAACCGCGGGCACGGCTTTCGAAAGGTAATACCCTGCAGGGGTGTCCCAACTTAGCCCATTATAAGCTCTCACGGTCAACGAAGGATAAACCTTCTCCCAGGAAGACCCGATCAGTCTTGGAATCCCGGTTTACAAGACATTTCGACAATGGTAAAACAAGACCTGCAAAGCCGCCCGAATGTGCCGACAAATCCCGATAGGAGCTGCACATATCTCGTTCTCAGGGCACACCGGATGAGCAGTCCGTACAACTAAAACCAGGCCTCAAGTTTCCTCGAGGTGGCACTACAAAGGGCTCTAGTTTGGACCAGCACTCAGAGGAACACTGGCCCGGGGGTTTAAATAAAGATGACCCTCGGGCTCGCGAAAACCCAAGGTGTCGTGGAATTGTCACGGCAGATGTCCTCGCGCAAGGACTTAGTCGCGGAGCCATCGCAGCTAGGAAGCTTAAAGGGGTTAAACGGGACAAGGAACAAGAGGGTTATACTGGTTCGGCCCCTTACGGTGAAGGTAAAAGCCTACGTCCAGTTGAGTTGTATTGATTAGGGTGTCGACGACCAGGAGCTAAACCGTCCTGCCTGGTTATCGATTTGGTCTTTCTTGTTCCTAAACCGCCGCCGGGTCGTCCCTTTATATAGAGAGGTTGACGCCCAGCGGCCCTCAGAGTCCCGGCCGACTCATAACAGTGTCCTGCTCGGACTCTTAACTATTCTTGCCTTACACTACAAGTTTCACCATAACGGCGTTTATCACTACGGGCCTTAAGCCATCTCCGGGTCTTAAGCCCACTATTGACCCGCCGTCTTCAAGTTTGGTACTGGGCTTCGCGTGATGACCATTATGACGTAACCCGGCCCCTCCTGGGCGGGTGACTCTAATGGTTATATCCTCAACATTAGGCCCCAGATTGATTTGAACCGGTTCATGTCAATCTTCAATCCCTTTGAGAGAAAATCTTCCGGCTTATATTTGTGCGAAGGTTACAACCCGCCGTGACGTCATCTTCTGGATTCCTGGTAACCCGCCATGACGTCATCTTCCATTAAGTTCATTTTTTATTCTGCCATATTCCAACGGATCTTATCTTTAATGGCCATCCCGAATATCGAGGCGCTTCTGTAGCGAGATAATCACGCCTTGGCCTCCTCGTTTCTCGCGCCCACTTATTAGCCGCACCTTATAAATAGGCCCGGCCCGTAGCCTTCATTTACTTATCTCCTCCATCGTCTTCCTCCTCTGACACCCGAGAGCTCGAGCTCCGCCGCCGCCGCCGCTCCCCTGGTCTTCGTCAACCTCGGCCGCTGCATCACCCTGACCGGTCCAGAGAAACGGCGGCAACCTCCGCATCTCTTTCCGCACCAGTAAGTTCTTGCCACTCCATAGCGTAGATCCGCATTAGGGTTCTTGTCGTTCTCCTCTGTTCTTCGCAGTTCGTCGCCATTTCTTCACAGTTTTTCCTACACGGCCCCCTTGGATCCAGAAACCATATAGAACTCGTGCGGCTGTGGTTTCGCACCCATTTTCAATAGTAGCATGTCCCCTTTTCTTGCAAAGAGATCCCCTTAGAGCTCATGAACTTCTCTGTATCAGCTTTCTAGATCTAGAAATTTTTCTTTCTAGTCGATCGTTTGATCCAAAATAATTACTGCAATCTGTGAAACTTGTTTGTGCCACACTTAGTCAAAAATTGCATCTGTTAGCTATGGCGGCTCATATCTCCGGCTTAAAAGAGGCCATGCGCTGTGGAATTACCAGCTCATTTATGATAGAGTTTTAAACAACTTGAATTACTCACGATGCCCACAGCGGCTTAGATAACCCGACACAATTAGCCATATGTCATTAGGCCCCTTCATAAGCCGCCATCTTGAATACTGAATTGTAAACTTCCTCCGGCTTATAGTTGAACTGGACATTTCCTTTTGTCATAGGCTTTCGTCTTTCACAATGCCGCCCAAGGCTCCCAAGGCACCCATCACGTGCAACTGGATGAGATCCAATGTTACTGATGATACTTTAGCTGATTTCGTGAAGATGGGTTACCTGCCAAAAAAGGAGGTCATGTCCTATCGGGCCCCTGGCCCGTCAGAAGAAAGACCTCAACCAAGAGACTGAGAGGTCGTGATATTTTCTGATCACATGAGCCGGGGCTTTGCTCCTCCCGGCTCAAAATTCTTCAGAGACGTTCTTAACTTTTTCGATCTGCGATCTCAAGACATTGGACCCAATTCCGTGTCGAACATTTGCAACTTTCAAGTGTTTTGTGAGGTATACCTTGGAGAGGAACCCAGCCTGCTACTCTTCAGGGAGTTATTTTACCTGAACCGCCAGAATGAATGCGCCAATGGGCCTAGCTTGGAACTTGGCGGAATTTCAATCCAACGACGGAGAGATTGCCTCTTTCCCTATGCTGAACCGCCAAGCCACCCGAAGGACTGGAACCAGACATGGTTCTACTGCCAGGATACTTCTCCGGCTGATGAGAACCCTCTGCCCGGCTTTCGCGCCCTGCGTCTAGAGCCAAATCACCCCCTGCCAGACAAACTATCTCAAGCTGAGCATCAACCACTGATCCCCACCATCAACAAGAGTAAGGCTCTCCTGGGAAATGGCCTCAACGGCATTGATCTGGTCCGGGTCTGGATTTCTTGGCAGGTGATTCCCTTGAGCCGCCGCCCCGGCTTAATGTGTGATTATACGGGCCGGAAGGATGACCCTCTACGGCACAGCCCCAATGATTTACCTGAGGACGTCGTTGATGATATGAACAAATCCCTTCTGAACGAGAGCTTGGCAGACTGCGGGAGGACAGGCTTAAACCCCTTCTGCAAAGCTAACTCGGCTCCGGCGGTAAGCCACTGTCCTGAGCACCTTGCTTTTCCTTTTAATAGTTTTCATCTGAACCTTAAGAAATCTTTGTTGTATTTTTCAGGCTAATGATAAGTTCTGGAAGGTCAAGTATGATCATGAAGCGGCTAAAAAAGCCAGGAAGGCTAAGAAAGCCGCTAGGAGAGCCGCTCCCCGCAAGAAGGGGAGTAAACCTAGCGCTTCAGACCTGCTTCATCTGGAGGACACCTCCGAGTCAGAGGTAACCCTTCATTCTTATGCTCTTCTCTTGTTATTTTGTTGTTCTTAACCACCTTATCGACACTGATTATCAGCAGGAGGACACCGGAGCGAGTAACCCGGTGATTGAAGAGGTAACTATACTTTCCTCCTACTCGGAGCCCTTGCCAAGGCTGAAAGTCCGAAGAGTAACCCGGAAAGTAAGATTTTCACATCCTTTAGCTTATCAAGATCCTCAATTTCTTTTGAAGCAACAGATTCATGAGAGCCGGAGGCACACCCAGACCAACAAGGATGCAGACCTCTCCTCCGGCTTACCTGAAGCATCAAGGAAGCGTCGGACTGAGGTTATCTCCAACTTATACCCTTTCCATCCTTTAGCGGGCGTCACTCGTCAACCACTCAATTCGTCTGATTCAAACTATCAGGAAACTTCACCTTCCTCTGGTGACTCCATGCAATCTAACCTGCCGGCTTTCAAGACCGCACCCGGGTAATGATAATCATCTCATTTTGTGCTTATCTTATTTATGTTTTTGTACTAACCTTTTGACTTTCAGTGCACAAGCAAAGCTCAGCAAGAGGGCAAAGAAGAGTCACCCGGTCGAAGAGCCGGTCTTGGCTGAACTGGAGGCTTCTGCTCATGAGCCGCCGTCTGCCTCAGCCCCTGAAACCACCGCTCCAACTGACGAGCAAGTCATAGAGGGTTCTAATAACCCGGAGATCCCCAGCCCAGCTCAACAGGTCGATGATCCGGACGTTGTAATCACCCGGACAGAGTTTGTCGAGCCGGGGAGACCCACTGTGCAGGCTAAATGCTCTGCCAAGGAAGAGCTGCTAGAGCGCCGCAGGGCCAAGCTGGATATCACCAACTATGCTACCTTGAGCATTGGAGATATCGTCCCCGGCTATGTTAATCAGGTGCGCAACAGCCGGGACCTGGAGATTGACATGGTAAAGCAGATACAGCAAAAATCTGAGGTACAACTCTCTTGCTTACTCCATAGTCATCCTTACCATGCAAGCCCCCAAGTCTATTACTTATGATAGAATACGTTGTAGACTTAACTTCCGGCTTACCTTCATGAACCGGCAATTTCCAATAGAATCTTTCAGCATACATTAGCCCCCAAGTGCCAAGTGTCTTTGCTTGGAAAGTGCTTGGGACTTTAATGTTGCATAATAATCACTCATACTGTAACCCGGAATTTGTACAGGCTGCCTGCAAGAAATTTGAATCTGAAATCTCTGAGCTGAAGAACCGCCTGAAGACTCAGGAAACTGTGACCCGAAAGGCCAATGCCAAATTTGAGTTCGGTGTTGCTGCACAGGAAAAGCTGAAGAAAAAATTTGAAACAGAAAGAAAAACTTGGGCCGAGGAGAAAATTGCCTTGCTCAGCCAGGCCGAACAGGCAGAGGCTGCTCTGCTGAGAGAACCGCCGAACTCTCCGGCTTAAAACGCCATGTGTCACAGATGGTCTCCGCAATCTTTGGTGAGTCATTCTGCCAGCCTTTAACAAGTTACATTCTTTATGTCTTATAAGTCCCACTATTGCCATTCAGCTCACCTGACTTTGTTAAACAGGTCCCAGAAGCTCCAACCTTAATCAGAATGTTCTGACCAAGTTGAAGGCCGTGTACACCTTGGTGGAGCAACTCTACACCGGGTCACAGCGTGCTTTAGCTGTTGTGGCCCTGTCCAATGAGGTTCCGACTCACCTGGCAGACGTACTCAGGCGGCTCGCCGTTCTTCCTCAGCGCTTCCAAGAGCTAAGACGGGCCTCTGCAAGAGTCGGAGCTATAGATGCTCTAAGCCGGGCCAAGGCCTTCCTCCCAGAGCTAGACCCGGCCGACATCGCTCTTGGATACCCCAGCCTAAAGGAAGACGGGACCCCCTTCGATCAGAAAGACTTCGCCGCTTGCGTGAAAAGCATGCGCCCGGTGGCTACCATGATCGGGAACGACACAGATCTTACCAAGTATCAGCCGGGCTACGACGCGGAAAATCAGAGGATCCCAACTCCACGCTATGAAGCAGTCAGCCTGATCCCGCCGACTCGTAAGCACACCTTCGCCCCGGAAGTTGACCCGGCCGGGTTAATTGATGATGAGGCTCAATTTGAAGCTTTGAGCGGCATTGACTGGAAATCATCAACCTTCCAGGTCATGGGAACAGCCGGAGGAGCGGAGAGGGATGAGCCGGAAGCTTCGACCCAACAAGCATCTTGATTTTTGGTTAGGCGGCTCATGGTTACACTTTAAAACAATGCCTCACCTTTTGGACTCGGGGAGTCTTGTAATAGAGTAGGACAAACACTTAATTTTGTCGTGCCATCGTGCACGTGTTGAATGCTTAACTCCATTGAAGTTGCTTATTTATACTCCTCCGGGTTATGTTCGACCATCTATTCTCCTTAAGTTAAAGAGCTATCTTTAATCTTCTTGCATAGAAAACAAATCACAAGTCTCTGGGAGGCTTATCGCACTGGGAGTCATATACCTTATATATAACCCGGAATACGAACCAAAGTCACCAAAGACTGGCCCTCAAACTATATCTGCGATGTAACCATAATAGCATACTTGCCAGCCTTCAAGCATACTCCCGGTTTATGTAACCCGAATAATGAGGTTGAGAACTCAACTCCGGTTCACCAGCATCGATAATGCTTATTATGTACTATCAACATTGTTAATCAAAGTTAAGCCGGCGGAGCAAGAACCGCCCTTGCACACTGTTGATGTGATCAAAACAACTTGTTGCAAACCAAAAGATCAAAACTTAAGGGCTTCCAGTTCGAATACGACCAGAGAACTGTCCAAAGGGGTTAAGCTAAGATTCGAATGCGATCATATAGCCCCCAGTGGCTTTGGCGTTGCCGATCAAGAGGGTACCGACAGCTATGTTCTCTTTGGTTTGAATACGACCTATGTTTGAACAGGAAGCCCCCAAATGACTTTGAGATTTGTTTAACGATGCTGATTCGAATATGATCCACGTCGGTTCCCAAAGGGGGTTGAGCTATGATTCAAATATGATCAAGAAAAACTCCCCAATGAGCTCGGCAATTTGCCAATCAAGTGGGTATCGACAGCTATGTTCTCTTTGGTTCGAATACGACCTATGTTTGAACAGGAAGCCCCCAAGTGATCATATTGTTAACGGCTAGATCCAAACACGATCATAAGCCGGATCCACCTCCAAGTGACCATGTGATGTTGTAATGGAAATAACACGTTTACCTTTGGAGGAGAAAAAAGGACAGAGGTCCTGCTTTATTATTTATCATAATATATACATGGCTATAGAAATATGTACATTATGAGCCGGTGGCTCAAGTGTAATAAGGCCGAAGCTGAGCTATATTCCACGGCCGACGGGTGTCTTCCTCCGACTTGCGTGAATCTTTGTGCTCCCGAACATCAATAAGGTAGTATGACCCGTTGTGCAAGTTCTTGCTGACCACAAAGGGCCCTTCCCAAGGCGGGGATAACTTGTGTGCATCTGTTTGATCTTGGATGAGCCGGAGCACCAGATCACCTTCCTGGAAGACCCGGGACTTAACCCGGCGGCTGTGATAACGGCGCAAGTCTTGTTGGTAAATCACCGAGCGAGCTGCTGCCACATCACGTTGTTCGTCCAACAAGTCAAGAGCATCCTGGCGCGCCCGCTCATTATCCGCCTCAACATAAGCCGCCACTCGAGGCGAGTCATGACGGATGTCGCTAGGGAGGACTGCTTCCACTCCATAAACCATGAAGAAAGGCGTGTAACCCGTAGATCTGTTAGGAGTAGTATTGATGCTCCATAACACGGAGGGTAACTCCTCCACCCAACAACCCGGCGTCCGTTGCAAAGGGACCAAAAGCCGGGGCTTGATGCCCTTCAAAATCTCCTGATTAGCTCTCTCAGCTTGACCATTGTATTGAAGGTGAGCCACTGAGGAAACATCAAGTCGAATATGCTCTTGTTGACAAAACTCCTCCATGGCGCCCTTGGACAGATTGGTACCATTGTCAGTTATAATGCTGTGTGGAAAACCAAAGCAAAATATCACCCTTTTCATGAACTGAACCGCTGTGGCCGCGTCACACTTGCTAACTGGCTCTGCCTCAACCCACTTTGTGAACTTGTCAACTGCCACCAAGAGGTGGGTCTTCTTATCCTTGGATCTTTTAAAAGGCCCAACCATATCAAGCCCCCAGACTGCAAACGGCCAAGTAATTGGAATCATCCTCAATTCTTGAGCCGGCACATGAGCCCGTCGCGAGAACCTCTGACAACCGTCACATTTACTGACCAAGCTCTCCGCATCAGCATGAGCCGTCAGCCAATAAAAACCATGACGAAAAGCCTTGGCCACAAGGGATTTTGAGCCGGCATGATGGCCACAATCCCCTTCATGAATCTCACGTAAGATTTCTTGACCCTCCTCAGGGGAAACACAATGCTGGAAAGTTCCAGTAACACTGCGACGATGCAGCTCGCCATTGATAATGACCATTGACTTAGACCGCCGGGTTATTTGTCTGGCCAAAGTTTCATCCTCAGGCAAATCTCCCCGGGTCATGTAAGCCAAGTAGGGTATTGTCCAGTCTGGGATGATGTGGAGAGCCGCCACCAAGTGCGCCTCCGGGTCAGGAACAGCCAAGTCTTCCTCTATAGGCAACTTGACAGAAGGGTTATGCAAAATGTCCAAGAAAGTATTAGGCGGCACCGGCTTTCGCTGAGAACCCAGCCGGCTTAAAGCATCAGCCGCCTCATTCTTCCTGCGATCAATGTGCTCTACTTGGTAACCCTGAAAGTGTCGAGCAATGGCATCAACTTCGCGGTGATAAGCCACCATGAGAGGGTCCTTGGAATCCCACTTTCCTGACACTTGTTGGGCCACTAAATCTGAGTCGCCAAAGCACCTTACCTGGCTCAAACTCATCTCCTTAGCCATCCGAAGACCATGGAGTAAGGCCTCGTACTCAGGTGCATTGTTAGTACAGGGAAACATCAACCGTAGCACATAGCAAAACTTGTCACCTCGAGGGGAAGCTAATACAACTCCAGCCCCCGAGCCCTCCAATTGCCTAGACCCGTCGAAGTGTATAGTCCAGTATGTATCATCCGGTTTCTCCTCAAGCACCTGCAGCTCTGTCCAATCATTGATGAAATCCACCAATGCTTGAGATTTGATAGCAGTGCGTGGCACGTATTTCAGACCATGAGGCCCAAGCTCTATAGCCCACTTAGCCACTCTTCCTGTGGCTTCTCTGTTTTGGATGATATCTCCTAGGGGAGCCGAACTAACCACAGTGATAGGGTGACCCTGGAAATAATGCTTAAGCTTCCGGCCTGCCATGAATACCCCATAAACAAGCTTCTGCCAATGTGGATACCGTTGCTTGGACTCAATGAGCACTTCGCTGACGTAGTAAACCGGCCGCTGAACCGGATACTCCTTACCCTCTTCCTTGCGCTCCACCACTACAGCCACACTGACGGCTTGCGTGTTAGCGGCTACATACAACAATAAGGGCTCCTTGTCAACAGGAGCAGCAAGAATCGGGGGCTCAGCCAGCTGTCTCTTCAAATCCTCAAAAGCAGCATTGGCAGCATCATTCCAAACAAAGTTATCTGTTTTCTTCATCAACTGGTACAGCGGCATGGCCTTTTCACCCAAACGGCTTATAAACCGGCTTAAAGCAGCGATGCGACCCGCCAGACGCTGGACGTCGTTTATACACGCCGGCTTAACCAGAGAGGTGATTGCCTTGATCTTTTCCGGGTTAGCTTCAATGCCTCTGTGAGAAACCAGGAAACCCAAGAGCTTGCCTGCAGGAACACCAAAAACACACTTGGCCCGGTTAAGCATCATCTTGTAGACCCGGAGATTATCAAAAGTCTCTCTCAGATCATCTATCAAGGTCTCCTTCTCCCTGGATTTAACCACGATATCATCCACATAAGCATGAACATTGCGCCCAATCTAGTTATGAAGACAATTCTGCACGCAACGCCGGTAAGTCGCCTGTGCACTCTTGAGCCCAAAAGGCATAGATACATAACAGAAGGCTCCAAAAGGAGTGATGACGCTGTCTTCTCCTGGTCCTTAACTGCCATTTTAATCTGATGGTATCCAGAATATGCATCCAAAAAACTTAAGCGCTCACAACCCGCCGTAGCATCAATAATCTGATCAATATGGGGGAGAGCAAAAGGATCAAACGGACAAGCCTTGTTTAAATCTGTGTAATCCACACACATCCGCCAGGTGCCATTCTTCTTAAGCACAAGCACCGGGTTAGCTAACCATTCTGGATGAAAAACTTTAACGATAAACCCGGCCGCCAAGAGCCGGGCTACCTCCTCACCAATGGCTTTCCGCCTCTCCGCATTAAACCGCTGGAGGAATTGCCTGACCGGCTTAAACTTCGGATCAATATTGAGAGTGTGCTCAGCGAGTTCTCTAGGTACACCCGGCATGTCAGAAGGTTTCCATGCAAAGATGTCCCTGTTCTCACGGATGAACTCGATGAGCGCGCCTTCCTATTTCGGGTCCAGATTGGCACTGATGCTGAATTGTTGAGATGAGTCACCTGGAACAAAGTCAACAAGTTTAGTCTCATCAGCGGACTTAAACTTCATTACCGGCTCATGCTCCGTGGTTGGCTTCTTCAAAGACGTCATATCTGCCGGGTCAACATTGTCCTTGTAAAACTTCAACTCCTCTGTTGCACAAACAGATTCAGCGTAAGCTGCGTCACCTTCCTCACACTCCAAGGCTATCTTTCGGCTGCCATGAACCGTAATGGTCCCATTGTGACCCGGCATCTTGAGCTGCAAATATACATAACACGGCCGTGCCATGAACTTGGCGTAAGCCGGCCGCCCAAATAAAGCATGATACGAGCTTCTTATCTTAACCACCTCAAAGGTTAATTTTTCCGCCCTGTAATTGTACTCATCTCCAAAAGCCACTTCCAGCTCGATCTTACCAACTGGATACGCCGACTTACTAGGCACCACACCATGGAAAACAGTATTGGACTGGCTGAGATTCTTATCGATCAATCCCATACGACGGAAAGTCTCATAATAGAGGATGTTGATGCTGCTGCCTCCGTCCATGAGTACTTTAGTGAATTTATATCCCCCCACCTGAGGAGCCACCACCAGGGCCAGGTGACCCGGATTATCAACTCGGGGAGGGTGATCTTCCCTACTCCACACAATAGGCTGCTCAGACCATCTTAAATAGCGTGGAACCGCCGGCTCAACAGCATTCACAGCCCTCTTATGAAGCTTCTGATCTCGCTTGCACAGACTGGTGGTAAACACATGATACTGTCCACCATTGAGCTGCTTTGGATTGGTCTGGTATCCCCCCTGCTGCTGCTGATGACCCTGGCCAGACTGCTGTTGATTAAAGCCCCCTTGAACATTCTGAAGATTGGAATTTGAGCCGCCGCCCGGGCCATGAAAGCCGCTGGCGCCTGAGCCGCCGCTCGGGCCACAGTTGCCATTAAAAGCATTGGAATTCTTAAAGGCCTTCATGATCGCGCAATCTTTCCATAGATGAGTAGCTGGCTTCTCCCTAGAGCCATCCGACGCGGGGTCCTTGGTACTATCAGAGTCGGCGTACTTGACGAGAGCCGCCATCAGCGTACCCATATCATTGCAATCGCGCTTGAGCCACCCGAGCTTCATCTTCAGGGGCAGGAAACGACAATTCTGCTCCAACATTAAGACTGCAGAGCCGGCATCCATCTTATCAGATGAATGTATTATCTCTTTGACCCGGCGAACCCAATGGGCTGTAGACTCACCCTCCTTCTGCTTACAGTTAGTCAAATCCACAATGGACATAGACTGCCTACAGGTATCTTTGAAGTTTTGAATGAACCGGGCCTTTAGCTCAGCCCAAGACCCGATAGAATTCGGTGGCAGCCCTTTCAACCAAGTGCGGGCAGTCCCATCTAACATCATGGTGAAGTTCTTGTCCATTGCCGCTTCACTGACCTCCAACAACTCCATAGCCATCTCATAACTCTCGATCCATGCTCCGGGTTGCAAATCAGCTGTGTAATTAGGCACTTTACTTGGCCCTTTAAAATCCTTGGGCAGACGTTCGTTACGGAGAGCCGGCACTAGACAAGGGACGCCTCCAGCCCTCGTAGACATGCCCACATCGATGGAAGCCATCGGATAAGCCGGGGGTGGCTGGTAAGCCGTCAACTGAGGCACCTGCTCCGCCTCTTGCCGTGCTCTGTCTTGGTCTACCGCGTGAAAGGCTCCGTTATGAGCCGGACCGTGGCCTGGAGGCAAATCACGGTGTCGGACGTTGCTAGAGCCGGTTGCTGAGGCCATATGCCTGCTATAACTCGGGGTCCGTCCTGGACGAGGAGTTGAATGAATCCTGTCCCGGCTATAAGAATATGCCTCTTGCTGCGCCAGAGCCGTCTAAAGGAGTTCTCTGACCCGGCGGGTTTCAACCGCCGTCCGAGAGTCGCCCTCAATTGGGAGAGCTGCCAGTCGCGCCGCCGCGGCGACCATGTTTTCCAATGGGTTGGCATAATGACCCGGTGGTATTGGCACGTACTGAGGTGGGGTAGCGTTGACCCGGGGAGGCCCCATCACTTGGGGCTGAATTGGTGTTCCAGCCCCGGGCGCCATGATCTCTGGCGGGTTACTAGGCCCTGCACCGGGCGTGTTGAAGAGGTTTCGAGGATCGTAAACCGGAGGGAGTCGAGATTGGGCCTTTTGATGCCTCCTTCTCATGACCTCATCGGACGCGTTTTGATCCATCGTGAGCCGGAAAGACTATGCCTGAATCAGCTGAGTCTGGGCGTCGAGAGCCGCCCTCTCTGCAGCCATCCTGATCCCTTCCACCGCCAGATCCTCCTTGGCTTTTGCTAGATCCAATTTTAACTGTGCCACCTCCGCGTCATGCTGAACCTGATCCGCCGGGGCAACCGTAGCGGTCAATAGGACCGTCATCTTGTTTGTGAGATCCATCAGCACCTGAGCCGGCGAGGGCACAGGGCTTCCTGACCCGGCGGCGGGGTTTTGAACAGGTTGTGCGCCGGCCATGAAGATTCCAACCCGGCTCGGCGGCTCAAAGGGGTCCGGAATGCTGTCACCGTCAGAACAACCCCTGAGCCTGCCATCTTGAAGTTGATACAACGAGTTTGACTCATCCGTAGACGACTCGCCGTCAGAGCCGGCGGCCGTCTCATCACCAGACCCAGATCCTTCAGAGAGTCCTCCATGGACACATCCCACGAAAGCATGCTTCAAGGCAGGTAGAGCCCGGGCGGGTCGTGCATGCTGAGCCGTTTCGATGAGATCGGCGCAGAGGTCCGGCTCAGGGCCCGGCTCACCAATCTTGCCAATGAAGACATGGATTCCGCTGAAGGGGACCCGGTACCAGTACTCGATTCAGCCGGCGCCGGGGCCCCAGTTTGAATCGTCGATGTAAAGCTTGCCGCGACGACTCTTGGTCATCCGGCCCACAGCGTATCCCTTGAGCCCTTCGAAGCTGCCCTTCAAGAACTCAAATCCACCGTGCGCTGGCCCCATGGTGGGCGCCAACTATCGCGGAATTGTCACGGCAGATGTCCTCGCGCAAGGACTTAGTCGCGGAGCCATCGCAGCTAGGAAGCTTAAAGGGGTTAAATGGGACAAGGAACACGAGGGTTATACTGGTTTGGCCCCTTACGGTGAAGGTAAAAGCCTACGTCCAGTTGAGGTTGTATTGATTAGGGTTTCGACGACCAGGAGCTAAACCGTCCTGCCTGGTTATCGATTTGGTCTTTCTTGTTCCTAAACCGCCGTCGGGTCGTCCCTTTATATAGAGAGGTTGACGCCCAGCGGCTCTCAGAGTCCCGGCCGGCTCATAACAGTGTCCTGCTCGGACTCTTAACTATTCTTGCCTTACACTACAAGTTTCACCATAACGGCGTTTATCACTACGGGCCTTAAGCCATCTCCGAGTCTTAAGCCCACTATTGACCCGCCGTCTTCAAGATTAGTACTGGGCTTCGCGTGATGACCATTATGACGTAACCCGGCCCCTCCTGGGCGGGTGACTCTAATGGTTATATCCTCAACACAAGGGAAAAAGGCTTAGGTGGCAAATGGTAAAACCAAGGTTGGGCCTTGCTGGAGGAGTTTTATTCAAGGCGAACTGTCAAGGGGGTCCCATAAATCACCCGACCGCGTAAGGAACGCAAACTGAAGGAACATAATACCGGTATGACGGAAACTAAGGCGGCAAGAGTGGAACAAAACACCAGGCATAAGGCCGAGCCTTCCACCCTTTACCAAATATATAGATGCATTAATTAAATAAGAGATATTGTGATATCCAAAATATCCATGTTCCAACATGGAACCAACTTCAACTTCACCTGCAACTAGCAACGCTATAAGAAGGGCTGAGCAAAAGCGGTAACTTAGCCAAACAACGGTTTGCTAGGAAAGGATGGTTAGAGGCTTGACATGGCAATATGGGAGGCATGATATAGCAACTAGTAGGTAGCGCAGCATGGCAATAGAACAAACAACTAGCAAAGCAAAGATAGAAGTGATTTCGAGGGTATGGTCATCTTGCCTGCAAGGTTCTCAGAGTTGTCGAAAGCTTGATCCTCATAAGCGTACTCAACAGGTTCCTTGTTCACGAACTCGTCTCCCGGCTCTACCCACAGAAAGAACACAAGCAATGGAACCACAACCAATCGCGGGAAATGCACAAGCAACATGATGCAAAACATGAATGATATGCAAGATATGATATGCGATGCATATGCGTGCTCCGGAAGAAAAATGATGAACAAGGCAGTAACATGGCAAACCAAGCATGCCACTGGAAATATGAGATGATTTCAGTTGAAATCGATATAAAGATCACCGGAAACGGATGCAGGGTTTGCAAATGGCAAGCAAAACAAGAATGACACGAATCTGCGATTAACAGCATGATAGCACTTAGAATACATTAAGAAACTTTGCTACAGCACTCCAACATAGCAACAAAGCATATGACAGTAATCTACAGGAGATGGTTGACAAAAGAGGAACAATGAGCTACGGCTAGATCACAACATAACAGGTTCAAACAAGCATGGCAAAAGTGCAAAAGATATCAGGTTCACAGACTTTGTGGAATTACTGGACATGGCTGAAACAGCATCAGGTAGCAATGTTCAGAGCAAGAAATCAATATGCTACATGAACCTAAGATCAAACAACAAGGCATGGAATAAATCAACTAAATGCATAGAACAAAAGTCCCTTACTGACCATGAGCCAATAAGGACCAGAAGATATGATGGCAACCATGTAAACATAGCAAGTTTCGTTAACAGGTTCCAGAGTTAGCAGAAAACAGAGCATGGCAGAAACAGACATTACGAGGGCATCTTGGTGAGCTTGATGCACTCACCACAAAGCAATTTATGACAAAAACCGCACACCTACAGCAAGATGGCATGTTTATGAAGCTATCCATGGCAAGAGCAAGTACATAGCATGTATGGATCAACTACAACAACCTTGGCAAAATTGAATATCATGTAAATAATCTGCCAGGAACATTTTATAGCAAAAGTAGAGCAAGATTAAGACATGCTATAGCACTCCATAATTGCAAACAGGGGCATGGATGGATATATCACAACTATATCTACTAAACATCCTTACTGGACATCACCAAAAGAAGCATGGATCTCTCTGTAGACACATGGATACATAGCAACAAAATAACAGCAGTCACAGACTTGGTAAAATTACAAAGTCCCTGAAAACAGAAACATCACGAAGCCTAGTTTGCATGCTTGTGCTAGTCACCACATAGATTAAAAAAATACATGGCATACACCTCTGTAATATGGCATGGCATACATCAAAACACATGTAGAGCTCATGTCCATAAGATGCACACATCAAATGCAACAAAAATAACAATTCCTCAAGTTCTGATAAGTAACAGCAGGTAACAGCATATAGCCCTCTTGCACCAGAGATTTCGGCATCAAGATGGACTCAAATGAACATGGAATGCTGGAATAAAATGAAGAGCATCTCGAGACGAACATTTAGATATATTACACGCACGAAACGGAGCTATATGCAGGGAGTTACGATGCAATGAACAGAGGCATATTATGCAAATATTTCCAGACAGAGAAATTCGAGCGGGAAGGAAAAAGTCAACCTCCACTGTTTGGATCGGGATCTGGCGAGCTCGAGCTAGGGCGACGGAGCTCGCCGGAGCAGTGGCGGCCAGAGGAGAGGAGGGAGACGGCCGGCGGACGAGGAGGGGAACGGCGGGGCGGCGACCGGAGCAGGGGAAGGGGGCGGACGGCGGCGATGGACGGCGAGGCGGCGGGCGCGGGCTCCCGCAGCGGAGGCAGTGAC